>NC_051155.1:211134709-211434709 GCF_013339745.2 Dermacentor silvarum | reverse complement strand
GAGCACAATGCACTGTTCAAAAAAATCCAGAAGTAGTTGCTCACTATCAGGGGAAGACATCGCACACAGTGCTTTCTGTTGGAGAAATTGCACAGCATTGGACATGCGCTTGGCATGGTGTTCACATGATTTCAGAATAATTCAGAGTAGATGACTCAGCGATGGCTTCGCACCTCTTGATGTCGCACAAGCTATGCCATGTCAATTGGCATTGGTAGGAAGGTCTTAGAGGCAGTGACTTCAAATTTAAATTTCTGGTTGAAATGTGCGCTGAGTGCCCAATATTTTTTCTGTTTAATTAGCCACGTTACTCAGTTAGAATGATAAACTGAGAATAGTTGACCGACCATGTCGTGGCCCCTTTATAGCATATGTCATTAATAACCTTTGCTCCCTCTAGTTTTGCTTGGGGGACAGTTGTTTGCTCTTAGTACATGTATTCCCTCTGTGTTGTGTTTTCTTTTTTGCTCAGAAAACCGGTCACTAATTGCTACTGTGAGTGACAGCAAATACATGTGTGATTGCATCATCAAGCTGTGCACCTCCAGTCACAGTTCCGTTAGAGAAGGTGAGAATCGTACATAGCCTTTATAGACAGCTCGTGCCATTGATTTTTGTATATACGAGACAGAATGAGCTGAGGGCACGCATTTTGCCTTGACTTGTGCAGCCATGGTTTCCCGCCTGCCAAGTGTCCTTTGCCACCTTCACGTGGATGATGCTCTGATTGCAAGTCTGCTTGATCTTCTGGAAGATGCTGACTATGCTGTCAGGATGAAGTTTGGGTATGTACTATGCTGGGTCACTCTCTACTGTGGTAATTGATGATAGAGACCACTTTGAAATTGCTATGTGTTGGTTCAGTTCGTTGAACTGCATCTGTGTCAAGGATGATTAAACTGGTGAACAAGTTATGAATCACAGACGTAAAATAAAGTGTAATGGTCGTTCTGCTGCATTTTGCAATGATACTCTTATATGCTATTCAGCTTCATTTACACACCATACATTTCCTTGCTTAGATCAATTATGCAGTGAAGCACAAATGAACAAAGGTGAATTCTGTACACTAGAATGAAGCTTTGACTTTTTGTCAATGTTCCGGTGTGTCGTTGACTTTCTGGTACTGCTTTATTTCATTTTAAGGCAGTCTTCTTTCTCTTAGCTTTTTCTTGCGCTAAATATTTGAAAATACTCTGGATCACAGATTTGGGCTGACTCACAGATAGCACTATCGCAAACACAGAAATGTGTATAGTAAGGCATCTGGTCATGTCAAGCTTGCTAAAACTACTGAATAAATTTTGGTTATAGCTGCACTCATGGGACGGTAACACCCCCAACTTTTAACTAGAGTTCTTCAACCAAACCAGTTGCAAAGCCTCCAATAGGCCCCACATGTCAAAATTCATACATGCCGATCCATGAAAAGTATATTAGGATTTGCCATGTTCTTAAAGCGTTGCCATTTCATTGCACAGCAGGGAAAAAAAATGTTCAAGAAATGCACAGTAAGCACAGCAAAAATAAGCAACCTTCCAAATCGGCATCATCTGCTGCTGAATGTGTTATATCGAGCCCCTTCTAAATGTATATTGTCAGCCCACTTATAGCTTGCAGCCATTAAAACAGTACAACACTTTTTGTCACACACACTAGTACATGAAGCACATTTGAAGTCCAGGCTACATGGCCAGGCTCACGAAATATTCAACTTTTTCTCGGATCCCACATCCCATAAACATTGGACCCTGCCTGTGCTGTACATCTTAAGTGTGCAGAACCTCAACTAGCACATTGCTGAACTTCCTGTGGGTGAGCTTGTAACATTGTTAGTTTATTTTTAGCTAGGGGTGTGCAAATAATCAAAACTTTCAAATAACGAATCAAATATAGGCACTGTTCGAAAATATTAATATTTTTTGAATAGTTTTCAAATACTTAACATTGCCAGCTGTGGGCAATCAAGCATGAAGTTAAATAAAAATGAATCAAATTGTACTCCTGCCTGCCACAGTGGACATAAAAAGCTGGAAAATGCGCGCTGAACTGCACTCAAATTTTGCTCGATAGGGCAGTTGGCAATCGCTGTTGCGTGGTACTGTTTCAATCTGAATATGCTCGATTGTAACATTATTTGATACAAGAGTGGCACCAATTGCATCGACAATGTAACTATAAAATATCTCCTTTTTTCACTATGCCATGGCTGAAATCAATGCCATTTCTTTTCTGGTATTTAAGTTATGCAGAGATGCTGATAGGATCATATAAGGCTGCCGTTTAAAACCTCATTCTGATAGTGCACAACCATGCAAGCAGCGAAGTAACTTGATTATTTGTTTGTAATGCTCTAATTGGACTTTTGATAAAGCGTACTTCGTAATTTGTGGTGTAATGATGGAAACTTGATAATATAGCAATTACTGGAATGTCAACATTCTTTTATATTAAAGGTAAAAAGGATGTTTTGTGATGATGATGTTGTGGGCCCAGGCCTCAAACACAATGAACACAGAGAGGCTTTAATGACACGGGAATGGGACTAGGACAACGTACACGATAACACACACACAATTCACTTGTTAGTTGTCTGTCGCTTACATACAGTGTCACTGTCCGATGAAGTCTAATGGAGTGTCGGTATCACACACTCACGGCACGAGGAGTCGCAGTGATGAATCCAGCAGTGGGTGGTGCAGGGGATGGAGGCCGGGGCGGAGGCCCGGCACACGACGAGCCACTAGCGTCACAGCTGGGTTGGGACGTCTGCCCACCACAGGGTAGACCGTTCAGAAGACTCGGCTGCACCGGAACACGCAGGCGTCAGATGCTCGCACAGCAGTGGAGCAGGCCGGATCAGGCACAGGGACAGCCTGACCTGTTCTCCCAGCTTACCCAGGAGCACCGGCCTAGGGTAGATGAACTGCTCGGCTCGTTAGACACGAAGGCTCAGACCAGGCATGAAGGCTCAGACCTGGCACAGGGACAGTCCGGCCCATTCTCTCAGCTCACCTAGGAACACCGGCCTTGGGTAGATGGACTTCAGCGCCAGTCACTGGCTCTTCCTCTTCCTTGTCCATTGCACACCACAACAGTCACGCACATTCGGCCGCACAATTCAAACATAGTGTAACTCCTATCACAGTTGATTATTATAAAAATGTTCGAGAAGTATTCAATATAAGAGTTCAATTCAGTTCATTTTGGCATTACTCGATTCGTATTCGATTTGGTCTCAAAATTTACTATTCGCACAACCTAGCTTTAGCAATTGGAAGTTATTCAGCAAGCCATCTTCATTTTTTTGGGAGCGGAGGAAGATTACAGTTCCGTCAGCTGAGACTTGCTCATGCCTTTGATCTCAAGTAGTGAAATACTTAAGGAAAGAGTGCAAAGGCAAGCTGCAATGTCTTGCAGGAATCGGCCCCTTAAAGTGCTGATGTCGAGAGGCGACTCCTGTGTCCGTGATGCCATTGTGTCACGGTTGAAGCAGACTCTGAACAATGCTTGGCAGTCGGAGAATGCTCGCCTGCAGGACACATTGCTCACAGCAGTTGGATGTGTAGGACAAGAAGCCAAGGATGAAGACTCGCAGGCGTTTGCTTTGCTATGCCTGCTGCAGCACCTGCTGTGCCGCACAGCAGGCATTGCTGACATCGCACGTGAGCAGGTGAGAGCTTCACTCAGTTTGCTCACCCGCCACAGTAGCCGACTGGCTATGGCACTGCGCTTCTGAGCTCGAGGTCGTGGGGTCGATCTCGGTCACGACAGCCGCATTCCGATAGAGCGTAATGCAAAAACGCTCGTGTTCCATGCGATGAGTGCATGTTAAAGAATCCCAGGTGGTCAAAATTAATCTGGAGCCCCCAACTACGGTATGCCTCATAATCAGGCCATAGTTTTGGCACGTAAAACCCCAGAATTTATTTTAATCTAATCGTATTGCTCATTTAGTCTGTAATTAATCACGCGTGCCTTTCTGTAGATACCCATGAACAGTTGAGCCCCTTTTAATGGTGTTAAATGAAGTTAGAATCAATATGTTCAGCAAACGGAGTATAAGCAAGCACACATACAAACATATGAAATGTTCTGGACGCACTCAAACTGAGTAATAGGACCAAGAGCTTTCTTGGCCTTCATGTTTTTGTACTTGCACTGTGCTGTGAATTTTTGCCTTTGGAAACAACCGGGCTGTATGCATTATCTGCCGATTTCTTCTGAAATCTAATTTTGTGTGCACGTCATGTCCCACAAAGGTCGGGAATGAGCCTTTTGTTGGATGCTACTGAATTTGTGGCTATTTTCATAACTCTTTATCTTTCTTCATGAGCAGTAGCTGCATCCATCATCAGGCATGCCAGTTTTGGGAAGTCAGTTACCAAGCATTAACTTAGACCCTGGTAGCTCCATGATCAGGAGTACCTTTTGTTGTGCGAGCCTTCTGTCAGTAAAGTGTGCAAGTGATAGAGACTGTATAGCATACCAAATATGCATGATGATTGAGGGCTTGCTAGGCTCTATTACAAAGTTGCATTTTAGCATGGTGAATGCTAAAAAGTGTCCTGGGGAGCTTTGGTGTTTGGCCAGCAGCCACTTCTGTCCGAATCTGATTGTCATGAATCTATAATTCATTAGTCTTTCATTGCAGCTTGTGGAGCTAGCGGAGCATATGGGTTCCACCACAAGCATCTTATTGAAGAAATTTCGACCACTTGTGGGAAAGGTGAGCAAGATGTTTTTCTTTTTGTTCTCTTCACTGTTGCATGATGAAGCAAAAGCTCATTAACTTTTGCTTGGTGGTAACAACAAAAATGAAAGGTGCATCTTGTCAGTTGTGTTCTACTCTTCTTTCTCTTTGCAGTTTCTGTTTGAGAGCATGATCAAGGCGTGCCACGAGCGTGGTTTCTCTGTGAATGCATTCCTCAGTAACTTGATCGGCATATTTGGCTCTACTGACGTTCGGAACTTTCTCATTGTAAGCTCTGCGTTGGTATTGTCATTTCTGTCTCCCATTTAACTTGCCATATTTATGTGTACAGTCTGCTTTTGCAGATGAGTAGCTGTTTGGTGCTATGAGCTGAAAACCAGTGTGTAAAGATGAATGCAACGACTATTGAACCACTTTTCTGGGCACCTTTCTGGACGGACAAGGAAGTTGTGTTATCTATGTTTATAAAATGGAATGCACCTGATTACATGTTGTAAACCCTACACTTATCAGTGTCTGATCACAGCTTTTCTTTCTTGCATTGTTGCTCGTTTCGTCATATTTTCCTCATGGAAAAGCAACAAAGCCAAGCAAGGCATAAGCAATTGGCTGCTCAGCGCTGATAACCACTAGTTGATGGGGCACCACGAGAGTTGCTGGTTACCTGCATGTAAAAGTGAAATGTTTTGCTTTAATCTTTCTGTTTCTTATTGCACGGAGTCTGTGGGAAGACACAAGAAGGCCACCAAACTGCTCAGCCTATCAGAGAATTCAGCTTGTGATAGCTCAGCATAAAGAGAATCCTTTGCAGGGCTGGAGTAATTGGAAAACAGCATAGAGCATTTCTGGCACTCCCTGCAGGGCATGCTTCGGTTCCTGCTGCCCCCACTGGTTCTCCAAGCTGAGCCCGTGTGCTCTCGCCTGTTGAAGGGATTTGCCAAAGAGATTAAGTCGGTCCGTCGAGACCTGCTAATGACCAACTTCAAGCACATCTTCCCTTACCTCGTCTGCCATGCTTCGGGCAATCAGCTGGCCACTGCCCTGTCATTTGTCGAGGTATGGATCCAAACATCATTGCATAAAGTGCATTGCTAGACCCCTTTACATTTTGTGATGTGACGTATGGAACAGCTGCTGTAAAAGGCGAGAACCAGTGAAAGCAACAGCACAGATTCTGGAGTTGCAGCAGATGGCTTATTCTATGGTTCTGCAAGCTTATATGTCAAGCTTGCACCATATCACTTCTCGGAGGTTTCCCTTGATTCTCATCCTCAGTGAAACTGGTCACATAAGCTGTATCCAGACATTTTATTTATTGACTTTCTAAACAGTCAGTTGGTACTTGCTAATTTTATGCTCCATGCCAGTTTACAATGAGTGTATGTTGTCATGTACTGTATGGCTTCATTTATGAAAGCACTGTTCATAAAATTTCTTGACCACTTAAGGTAACTAAAAGCCTGGATAGTAATAGGATTAGGTTATGTTGGTATTATTTATGGGCAAAAGCAACGAATTTGCTTTATATAGCAGTAATAGGTACAGAAAAGTTGCATTCAGCTACACTCCTAAACACACCTCATTTTTGTGCATTAGAAGCGTGATCTGCGCTGTCAACATTCATGAGAATATTCTTTAAAATGCACCCATTTTCTTTTGCTTACGACCACACAGGCCCTAATAATACTACAAATTCGTGTTTAATAATTGAGTGTCATTAAGAGTTGCACACATTATATACACAAATGCTGGTAATGGTCTGTGTGGTTGGTGTTTGCAAACACAGTTGTATGCAGACAACACCGAAGTACTGCAAGCGTACAAAGCAGGCACAACATTTGCCAAATGCCATACCTCTCACATTCTGATACATTTTCCTGGTACCATTGCACTTTCTAGGCAGAGACGGGCCTCCGCATCGGCAACGTGCTTCGGTTTGACTTCCAGCGTATCTTGAATGAGCTTCTCTTCCACCTTGGCAGCCATTATGAGCAGGTGCACGATGGCTTGTTGGTACTGGCCAGGGAAGATGGTTTTCGTCCCATCCGTTCCACCGAAGATTTGGTAAGGTTACCGAAAAATGCAAATACGGGGAGCAAACTACAACGCTGAAAAAGAAATAGAGACTGATTACTTGATTTGCACTGACCATGGCAGTCGCATTGCCACTGGCACCAGCAATCAAAACAAACAGCTGATAGTGGCAGCCAGATTTATTCTTGCCTTTCTTCCTATACGCTGCCTTGTACACTTACATTGTCACTCGAGTCTTCTTGGAAGTTTTTGTTACAATTGCAAGAAACTTAGTATACCTTCAGCATCTTTGAAGCTTCCCTTTGTTGGCATGTATCTTTTAATTGCACTTTTCTATGCACAGTGTCAACAGCTAGAAAGGTTTTTACAGACAATATTACATGCTGACACAATGATCTGAGCGCAGCTAATCTGATCAGAAGATGAGGAGAGTGGGTGAGGAGAGGGTGATGAAGGGGGTAGCAGAAAGCAAATTAACTATATTTGGATTGTAAGTCGTCTGCTGTCCACAGAGAGCTATAATATTATTTGGCTAAGAACTTTATTATTGCATGATTTGACTACTGAGCAGTCATACTGACATCGTAAAAAATTTATTAAAGGCTGCTGCCTCAGATTCTTGTTGTATGATTCTACTGTGTTGTGCTTGTCACTAATATGCATTGTTGGCATTCCAGGCGGAGTTCCTCCAGCCAAGACTACTTGGTTTCCTTACGTTTTTCGACCTTCAGCTCGTGAACAAAAATATTATTGATGACAAGAAAAAAGAGGTTTGCTGTCATGCTTTCCTCCATCTTACCAACATTTTGCTGCATTGTGTGATATATGTCTGCAGAAGTGTGGAGCAAGTGGAGGCGTTTTTGAAGTCAAACTCTATATTTGATCAGCTGAACAGTTCAGAGACCTTTGTTTAGTTTCTCCTAGGTTCAGTGCACTTCTGTTAAGCTGAATTTTCTACAAGAAAAACATTTTACCGCGGTCACATCACATTCATCTTAATGGAAGTCTACCATGCATATTTTGTTCCCATTGTAAGAAGATATATGCAGATTGATCACGAGGTATGCACAAATGTCAATATTATTCTTGTAATTTTCTTGATTGTACATTTACAGCGTGCGCTACCCCTGCTTGTAATATGTAAAATAACCTGCATTGGTTTCGTAATGGGCAGCTGTTCTGTGTATTATGCAGAAAAATTGAAAGGAATCTGTATATGAGCAACCTAGTTTATATAATATTTGAGTTCCTAATCGAAAAATCACTGGATAAATTGTTTTCTCTCATTCCATGCCTCTTCATCTTGGGAAGTTGTCATTTTTCTGCTACTCTTTGCTATTAAAATGTTAAGCACAAGGTGTAGATGCTTGCAAATAGGTTATGAGCCTTTTAACTGTGGAAAGTACTACATAGAAAAGTGAGTGCATTGTTATTATTTCTTTTGTTTTTTAGGCAGTATCAGTTATCAACATAACTTTATAACTGTTTTAATTACACTTTTGCAGGCACTCAGGAGCCTGGAGTGCATTCTTCGGCTTATGGGCCAGCAGCACATAACAGCACTTCGAATGAAGCTAATGGCAACCCTGAAGTTGGCATTACGGCTCAGTCACGGAGAATTCCCATCAATCAACAGTTGTGTTTGGAACACATTCATTCAAAAGTACGTGTTGATCCCTGAAAGATCTCTTTTGCCAGTTGCAGTCGCCAATCTAGCCGCAGCAATTTTTCTCAGTCCTTTTCATTATTGCCACTTAGCCGCAAGTTTGGCTCATTGTTCATAACACTTGTTTTCTAGCTACTGATGGTGGCGAAAGTCTTTTGGGGTCATTAAAAAGTTCACGCAGGAACTCTTCTGGGAGTTGTCCAAGTATGCATCAGCATTGTATCACTTGCTCATCTCCACGCAGCCCAGTGTCATTATCAGTGTTATGAAACTTGATCCGACCAGTATATAAACGACAGCGCTGTGGCGACATGAACTGCTGCGGACGGCTGGCACAAGGTCAATTATGAAGCAAGTAAACTGCAGGAGGTGGCGCCAGGTGCGCTGATGATGTTCCGATTATTATAAACTGTTATTGCTCTTTAGCGCCTTATTCATCTGTGTCGAACCATTATGAATCATGATCAACGATACTCCGGCGGCGTATGGCGCGGCTGAAATCGCCTTACTTGATGGATGGACAGGTTTCCTCGTCGGGTAGGCATATATAAATGCTTATGCATTTAAAACCTGAGCTCATGTCCCGCTGTAACGTCACTAAAGAAAATGGTAGTTGCTGCAATAATCAAACTTAAGCAGGAAAGCTATATTTGTAATGGCTACATTTTTGTATGTGCTGTCACCAGTGCTCTGATGTCTCTCTCAATAGCGAATGCATAGCTTTCATGCTTCTGAAAGTGTGTCAGAGTGACTAAATAGATAGTTGGAGGCAAAAGTAGGTGTGATGCTGTTCAACGTCTAATCGCTGTAGAGTGTGTGCTTTAGTCTGGCAAGCTTTTTTTAATTTTTTGTTTGCCAAGCAAGATTGCCAAGTTTTTGCTTTTCTTGTGCTTTCGTGCTTTTTGATGTTGTAGTCATTTTGTGTTAATATACGCCTCAATGGCACAAATTATTTTGTCCTCTGCTTGTACACGTGCAATCTATCACTTCGTATACTATATAGTTTCTTCCGTCATTGTTACTTTTTTTGTTGTACCCTCACCCAATAAAATGAAATGATAAAGCTTGGTAATGCTCCATGAAACTATTCACACCACACTTCTTTTATGTAATAAAACAGAGAGGTCTCAAAACGTAGTTAACCGTCACTGGACTTAGAGAATGTTCTTCTTGGTAACGTAAACTACTGAGCAAGTTTGTGTATGTTCATATGAAGGAAAAACAAGCATGAAATAAGCAAGGACAGGGAGGCATTCTGAACGAGGACTCAAATGTGCATTCTTGTCATTGTTTGATTATGTGCTCATCTTTTTCTTCGTATGAAAAAGCTTTTGTGAGCATTGTATATTTTTTGTTTCACATGCAGAGCTGAAGCTGAGTGAGTCAGTAAAAATTCATGGTTCGAAAAGGCAGGTTTAAAAAAATGGCCGTGTGCCATTTGTGCTGCCCTTTTCACTTCTTTTTTTATGTGTTTTCTGTGCCTGCCTTTTAGTACCATACATTTTGCTTGAGGAGATGACTAGCTCCTCGAATATCTGCCAAGAGACACCGAGACAGTTTCCACTCAATCTTTTTCCAATAGCCTCGAGCCGGCATCCACGGGTCCACTGCTAAGTCAGATTACTGCCACACTGTTGCCACTGCTCAAGTTGGACCCAGAAGGTGCAACAAACATCTTCAACTTTCTCTTTGTTGACAACAGGTGAGGCTTTCTTTTACAGTTGCATATTTGGCCACTCACCCACCCTTAAGCTATTTGCCTCTTCACATTGCGAAGAACGTTACTTAGTTATATGTCTTTACATCGGATCATGTTTGAGTTCAGTCACAGTGAGGTTTGGCGCATGGTCTTGGCATAGAAAGATAAGTATTTTTTTTTTTTATGGCTGCAAAACATAAAAGCAATTCTTGTACATGTTTTCTGCGTAGTAAATATGAATAATATATATTGTGGTAAAAAAGTGCTAACTCTGACCCTGTGTTTTGGTATTGTGGAAAATTAAAAACTAAGATTCCTTTCTTTCTGCTTACATGCGTAGTTTACAATTTAGTAGCATACTGCAAATTTGTCTCTGTTGTTAAAAAAAAATTAATTTTTATGGCTCATCACTTTGCAAAACCACAAATTGCAAGGCCCAGCAGTGCATGTTAATAACAAAACAAATGCTTAAAAAATTGCTTTTGCGCTTGTTTCGTTGTTCTTCGAGCAAGCAGTGTGAGTTTGTTGTAATGCAAGTGTACACATTCACTTTCTTCTTTGTCATTTTCAGGGAGCAGCACATGAGCTTCTTCCATGACCTTCACTTCATATCTGAAGTTCCAGAACTGGAGCATGTTCAGCACACTGTGGCAACACCAGACAGCCAAGGGTAATCGTTATTACTAGAAGTGGTTTGAAAGAAACCGATCCCATCACATTTACTACTCTGGGATTTACTACATTGTCAGTGATTGGTAAATTACACTTCTGCAATATCATTATACTGCATACCAATGTTGTATCATCAGTGAAGCTTTAGCAAGCCATAAAAGTGTAAAATGAAAGACTGACGATGACACAACATTGAAGTTCTTGCACTAGCTCCCCATTGAGACGTGGGTTTTCACTGCATTCATTCAGTATTCATTTTAAGTGTTTATTGTCAAAAAAAGGATTTTAAAAATGTGGTTCCTTCAGTACTTGAACATGGTGTTTCTGCAAATAGCAAGCCTTCATGCTGCGATTGCGCGTTTTTTTTTTTTTTTTTTTTGTGTGTGCTGTGATTAAGTAAGTCTTTGTGAGCCTTATAACACAAACAAGCAGAGATTCCTAATGAATGTAGTGCTTGTTGTAATTAAGAATCTGTTTGTAAAAAGTAGTCATTCATGTTCTATGAGTTAATGTCAAAGGTTTATCCCAAACAATCAGAAAGAATGAAAATGATCCTGGTACATTGATGACAGAGCTGCCAATGTTGACGCTGCTGTGATGTTTTAAATGGTGGGTATTTCATTGAATAGGAAGCCATGACTTACCAGGATGTCAGGAAGTCAGGACTTACCAGGGATGCAATGCATGCACCTCTGGCTGTGCAATACTGAATTGGCACCCTTTGCAAGCAGAGGGCATACATAAGATTTTTATTTCTTCATATCACAGTAAGCAAGACAGGGGTCAACTGTGTTATAAGTCTTATGACTTTTATTGTTGAATGTAGCTTCATTAGAATGAAGTAAAACACTATTCCCACTTGTCCTGTTTACTCTTTTGTGTTTATTTTAGGCTATTCACTGGTGACAAAAAAACTCATGTGGCTTTGTGCTTTGTGCAGAGAGAACAACCTGAGTAGCGTCTTGGGCCACTGCTTGCATGGTATCGCACACGAAAACCTTGATGTTCGGGTGCTAGCTTTGGGAAAGCTAAAGAAGGTGCTTTCAGCTAATCAGGTACTTCACTGCTGTACCTCTATTCTTGTCACGGTTACTTCTCTGCTGTGCATGTGGGTCTAGCACACTTTTGCCTCCCAACAGAGCAAGTTGGCCGAGCATTTGCTTACTCGGGAGTCAGTGGATCCACTGGTTTCCAAGCTGATAGTTCAGGTGAGTGTGAAACTTGATAAAAGGGTGAAATATTTCAGAAATATTTATGCAAAGAAAAAGATCTACTTCAGTCTTCTGGAACGCTCTTGTAAGTAGGAAATTTTGATCTCTTTTCTTGCTACTTGTCAAATGCAGCTTCTGAGTGGGTGCCGCGAAGCCGATTCTAAAGTACATGTCCTTCTGGCTGAATGCTTTGGAGAACTGGGAGCAATTGACCCTGGCAGGTGAGCTGCATGGAAGCCCTTTCCAACCAATAGTGAATCTTATCCAGGGTAGTATTAGCTATTACAGATGTTATCTTGACAGAGTGAGCAAACTGAAAATAAACAGGAAGAAATTTAATCATGAAATTTTAAAGCACTAAATCTTGTACTATGTTCATAGCATAGTTCCAAACATAACTTGATGCACTTTCTCAAGCTAATAATTACGCACAAGAATTCGCATTACATTGGGGCAGGTATGGTTTCCCTTAAAATGATGGCTGAAATGTTTTTCAGGTTGGAACTGAAGCTTTTGAGAACTGAGAAAGCAGTTGCCGTCCACAGTGGAGTAGATGACAAGAGCTTTGCGATTGACCTGCTGCAACGCCTGTGCCGCTCATATCTTGCAGCTGAAGACAGCAGAGTCCAGGTGAATAAAGCATAGATTTACATTCAGTAAGAAGTGCCAAAATGCAAGAAAAAAATGTCTGGATGAAACAAGCAGGAATGGCCATGTACCACCTCACAGTCTACACTGATCATACGTAGGCCTTCAGCCACTGTGACTGAGGCTGAGTTCCTACAGTGCTCTGTTGTTGTTCAGTTGATTGCATGTTGAATTCTCAGCTGTGGTTGATGCATTCCATGGAGAAAAATGCAAAAGCAGTTGTGTACATAGATCTACCTGCAAGTTTAGAGAACCTAGATAGCAAAAATACGTAGTCTGGAGGCCTCCATTGTACTCATATCTTCTGGCTCAAATAAGGCTTTAGAACGTGTTTATTAGGCAGCATTGTATGCTTGGATGCATGGAGTTTCTCACTATAACACCTAGAGGGTAAACTGGCGCCACCGTCTATGCGAGTTTCTTAAAGGGCTGCTGTGCCCTCATGGGAATGACGGGATGTGTGTCTGCGAGGCTTGTGTTGGCTGGTGTTGTACGAGGCTTCGTCTAAAACGTGAATATGGCTACACAAATAACGCGTTCCTAAATTAAAATCTACACAAAAGGCTTTCATTCACCCATATTACATCTCTCAATAAAGTTTACTCACCTACAATGCAGCATCAAGCGAAGAAAAGCAAGAACAGACGACAAGTTGTTCCAAAGCAATCGAGAATCTTGTCGTCTGCCCTCCAACGTTAGCGGCCAGCTGATACTTTTTTAGAATTGTGCATCCAATAGTATGTCCTCAAAATTAAACAAAACATGTTTTTGTGTAATAATAAAGCTAAATCAGTTTTTTACGTCCTGTTTTAGCAGGAAATGAATCATTGTGACAGAGGGAACGGTGCTAGCCAGGCGCATCTTCAAGGCGTTCTGGCTCTCCAAGAACGATGCCAATCCGAATCCACAATATAACGGCATTCCCATGCATACCACAGTGCAGCAGCGCCACATTTCCCTCTAGGTTTTATAGTGTGAAACTCCATGCTTGGATGCATGCATGCACAGGCAACCTTCAGGCACAGTTGAAGTACAACATACCATGCTAAGCAAAGTTGTGGCTGCGAGCAAAGCCACAATCTTTTTTTTATCAGAGGTCTGTCTGAGGCTGTTTGTTGGGTATTTAAGTTCTAAAGCAGTGCTCTGATAAACGTACCAAGAAAACTTGCAATTCTACAACACGAGGGCATACAAGAAGAGCTTATAATGAAAATACTATATTTGGATATGTTGTGATTTTGTAACTTACTAGAAAGAAAAAGTCAAAGCCGTGCATGCGTCTATGTGGCCATATCCTCTTTTCCAGGACTGTTCTTCATACGCCATCCAAGAGACTCTAAAAATCTACAAGTGTAGCGAAGCAAAATCTACACTCGGACGAAATTTGTGGAAAAGTTTTTCTCCCGAAGTACAGGAGATCTTCACCCCAATGCTCAGCTCTAGGTTTGGTCTTCATATTTTTTCTCTCTCTCTCTTTTTTTTCTTTTTTCTTTTCTTTTTTTAATGAGCAGTGTCATCATATCTAACCTTATTGCTACATGACAAGCTCTGTGTCATGGCGCCGCAATAATGTTGATGGCAACAAGTCCACCAACTTTTGTATCAAACTAAAATATCTTGTGTTTACCAACCTTCATGTTGCAAAGTGTCATTCTTTTGCGTGCTAGAAGTGTGTAGTTATGTTTCCACAGAAAGTAAGTACTCCTTTAATTTAGTGTATCCATTTCAGGTACATTATGTCTAACAGTGGCTCAGTGGAGTACCCGCACCCATTGTTCGGCACCAGTTACGCACAAAACTTCCGTGACTGGCTGGCAAACTGGACGCTCGACCTTCTGGACAAGGTTTGACAGTGTTTTTTTTTTTTTTCTTTTCTTTTTCCCCACAAGCTCTTGCTTATTGTACTTTAACCCCTTAAGCCCGAGCTGTACTCGTCCTACCAGTTGGTGTTGATAATGCCAAGGACGGATCCTACTTGTTCACAGCACACATATTTTGTTTTGCTATGTGAACAAGCCACATGCATGAGCTCTTTACATCGGTAACCGCTTACTTGGGGCGCTTCTGTACTGTTATCATTTTGCAGTTTATGTTTGTTTTGCTGTCATGGAGTGTTGAGAATATTATTGTAGACTTTCATGTTCTAAAAAAAAAAATCTGCTTATATCGTACTGAATGTTTCTATTGAACACAAATCTGTACAATTAATACCTTTTCTTTTTAAATGAGAGCATTATGTGCAAATAATTGGCTAAGTAAAGTAAAATTTCGGAAATTTCTTGCACTATTTTAGAAAAACATTTGGAAGTTAAAAGGTTAAAAAGAGCACTTAATGCTCTAATAGTAGTGTAATAAAGTTTACTGGACACTTCTTTTAGTGCATTTATTCCCTACATAGGGTCTTATTATGTGTGTTAAATGGCAAGTTTTCAACAACTTGAGTGAAGCATTTGCCCTCGTTAGTCTGTAAATAGGGTTGAAATATGCTTCTGATGTTGAAAAACATGGTGCAGAAGTTGGACCACTGAGCTCTATCTAGCAGTATCAGTATTATATATGGTAGGTGCCAACTTGCCCAAAGCAAGGTATTAGTGCTTTTATTGTTCTATTTTTCTTATCATCTATTATGTATTCAACAAATTAATACTTCCTTGAAGATGCAATTTTTTTAAATTTTTAGATACCGCCAGCATCAGGTCTGACTATGTTAATGTTTGTTTCAGTCCGTCAACAAAGCATAATAAAAAGCTTTGGGAATAAAATGCATTGAACATTACAGTATTTTCTGCCGTAAAAGCACAATAATTTGAATGATGAGGCTTGTTATGCACACTAGTGTAGCTAGGTAGTTAATATTTATTTTTGTATTCTCGGTACTATGAAAGTTAAAAAGCAAGAAAGCAAGTTGAGGGGTTGGTTCACGAAGTACTGGCAGCAAACGAAAATCAGTTTATGATGCAGACTTCACAGAATTGAGATGAAAAATAAGGTGGCCTATTCCAAAGAACCGCAAGGGACTTCGCTGTGTTGATTCCACTGGTGTATCAAAAGAGAGATCAAGTGCCGTGCATCACGATTATCAATTCCACTTGTATAACAAGTATCCTGAAATTGTGTTAGCCTCTGACTTGCTGCAGAGCCTTTTGGTTTACATCTCGCAAATTACATAAGTGCTATCATATTATGTCGAATGCGGTTGAGATCCTAGCCACTACTTCCATCTGTTTTAGACAATATAGTATAATCTCATTGATACATTCCCATTTTTAACATTTTCCCTGCTCTTATGCTGTGAAGCTCCAATTCCGTTTAGTTTCCATGGGGTCGTGTGTTGTGGAGATTGAGGTGCCTACCTGCGTCTCATCCCCCAGCTCGCGCTTGGTGCATAGCTTGATCTCCAGGAACCGCCGCCCCAGTGGCAACATGGCAGACACAGTTAGCACACCGGAGCATCTTTCATGCGCAAACCATGCATCTCCCTCCCGGCGTCGAGCCACTGCGCAAGCACACATCACCAGCATGCGCCCTGATTGGCTTCCCAAGTGGCAGCCCCCGGGCACCCTCTCTTCTCTACCTATGCTCTATTTCGCTCAGCGCTTCATCGTCATGGCAGATGCTCACAAGCTCGCAACGAGTTCGGTACCGGAGACCTCTGCTCCTGTGACTGCTCGTTCTTGCGCTTGGTGGACCGCTACCAAGTTAGCCTAGCCCAGCAGGCGTGCGTACTTGATCGGTCTTGCAGTGAGCCTCTGCCCGCAAGCCCCTTGACTGTCGCACTGTGGTGTTTCTTGGGTTAATACATGTTTTTGTTGGCAATCTGATTTTGGAGCCTTCTCTACACCGTGCCGGAGAGTAGACGAACCCTGGCGTAGTGCCTTTGTACGTTGCAGAGTGGAAGAGTGTCGTGGCCTTTTTTGACTGTCGCTTGTAGGGTAAGCCTCATGCAAGCCCATCTCCGCAGCGTACTAGCTTCTCGTTTGTTATATTTTTCTTTCCATTTGTTATCTTCAAAAACACAATCTGTCTGTCGCCATGGAAAACGGTCACTTCACAGAAACTTTCGTGCAGCACAGAAGAATCGCCATGGCTGTTCTGATTTTCACCGGTTGCCAATCTCAACACGGCTCACGAAGTCAAAAGCGAAGATAGGTCCCGAAGGCAGAAGGGGTTGCCTGACACTCGTGTTCAAGGATGCTGTCTCATTGCCTTGAATACCTTGTGTGGTTACTTCCATGTCAAGGCTGCGTTATAACTGAAAGAGTGTCTGTGAGTGCTCGAAAAGAGGCTGTTATTGTCAAAGATTTGACCCAAGCGACAGGTGGAAATTACAAGCTTCGTTTAGTTAAATTCACTGCTACGGCTCAAAGAAAGATTACAATCTAGCCGTGAGGCAGTGATATGTACAGTCGCGAGCAAAGGTTTGTGGACCAAAGGTACCATAGTTTAATTTTTCTTTGCAGCCTGGGCATTCCGACTGAAATCAAGAGTACAAGCCTACATGGGCCTGTTTGACCAATACAATGTGTTAAACCAATTCGAGGCTGCGGAGCTGCGCATGAATATATTTGAATTTTTTGCTGATGCCGTGGTCTCCAAACTTTTGCTCACGACTGTACGTATGAGAGTACCTTTTTATATCATCAGTAGTGCTGGCACAGGCATTACCGTATGTAACGTTTTCCCAGATGTTACATTCTATTTCCGTGGTCCCTCAAAGAACATATCAGTGGATTTCATCTGCACTCATGCACAACTTTGTGCAACAATGAAGAGAAATGTAACCTAATAGGATGTATCCTCAGGCAAGTTGGTAATCCATTAATAGCAAGAACTACTTAGTGCACAGAAAGAAGAGACTGGGACACGTCTAAAAAGACAACACAAGTGCTATGTTGCGCCTGTGTTGTCTTTTTGAGCGTCTCCCTTTGTTTTTATTTTCAGCGCTAAACTTTCTTGCAGTTCATTGAATATAGACAAAGCTGCAGGTGCGAAGTGCACACGTCCCAGCTTTCCTGAATATAGTCAATAAATAGTTTCCTGAAAGTGAGCAGGCTCATTCAAATCTTTTGAAGCTGGATGACATGAAAATCTTATTTGATGCTGTAGTTATCTAAAAATATGATGTTAAATATGGCACTCAGAGTTTAGTTGAAGTTTATTTTCTCATTTTGCTCTTCCACATTTTGGCTACTATGAAACTGTTGGAAGTAGCAAGCTATGCTGATTCAGTATCTGCTCCATGGAACCGAGGCAGAAAGCACTGTCAAACTCTGTCGGACTACTTGACGCTGTAACAAATTTGCATAAACTCTGCCGCCATAGCTTTCCACTCAATGCCACAGAAAGTTGTCTGCAATTACAGAGAAGTGAGTGCCACAGGTTGCATGTAAATCTGTGAATGTGATCGTTTTGGTGCACAGGTGAAGGAGGACAAAGCTCTCAAGGTGTTCAGGGCCTGCTCCCTGGTCTTCAAGAATGATTCCAACTTGGCCTTGTTCCTCTTGCCACGAGTTCTTGTGTGTGTCCTCGCTGACACAGATGCAGCTGGCAGGGAACAGGTGCAACTTCCTTCTGCATACTTAAACATAAATAAATGAGGTTGTCTGAGTTTTGTGTACAATCAGGTTCACCGACTAAACATCAAAAGCTAACTAAGAACTCTTCACTATGATGACTAAAGGCATATTTACTGGTTTTTAGTGGTATGGACAATGAGAAAACAAGACATGCAACCTAGAACTGTGGTTTACTTCAGGTAAAGTTCTGAACATATACACCTTGAATGAAGCCTGACATTATTCATGCCATTCCTTAAAGAGGAAAAATAAAAGCATCCCCTTATATTACTGCAGAATGAACAGGGAACAGGCACTCCACTTATTTTTCTTTACAGTCTGTTTGTGCTTTCTCACGCCTTTTGTTAGGACCCCCATCTAGTTGACCAATGTATACGTATTTGCACATCAAGAAAATTTTATATAACATACCCTCGGAGCAGGGCATAAGAAAAACAACAGCTGAGCCCACTTTTGGCCTGTGAGTTCTCTATTCAATAAACTTGTCGGTAAGCTAGTTGGTTCATTATACTTATGAAAAAATACTGTGCAGTAAACAGACAAGCACAAAAGGGCTGAGAGCAAAAGAATCCTATTCGCATCACCCCATCCTAATAGTCTACTGCCCTCGACTGCAGTTTTCTTCTCTTAGCACATGTTCTGTTATAGACAACAAGTTATCTGTTCTACAAATTACACATACTGCATGGCATGGGTTATAAGAGATTCTGTCTTTCCCAGACAAAGTCTAAGAAAGAAGCAGCAGAGACTAAGGTTGCACTATGCCTCATGAGGCCTTGGCACCTAGTATAGATATTCAGTTTAGATTACGGTCGCACAGCATGTGTACAGCATCGCGCTCTGGTAGAGGACTGCGGTAGATTTCAAGTATCTGAGTACAATGTGTGTATATATATATATATATATATATATATATATATATATATATATATATATATATATTTTTTTTTTTTTTGCCGGGTACAGGTAATGACTGAAGTGTTGGCAGTCCTACAGCATTGTGAGCAGACAGACGACAATTCTGGTCTGTTGCACCTTTGCTCCCAGACCATCTTCTCCATACTTGACTACTTAGCTGTGCGTGCCAAGATGTTTCGAAGCTCTTCAGCTCCTGGGTCATCATCAGCATCACGTAGGTATTAAAGATGCCTCGAGTGTAAGTGTGTAGTCAAACCCACTCGTAATAGTAATTATACTAATTGTATATGGCATGGATATAAGTACTGCCACCTGTAGATGTTTACTTGTTGTTAATTTCATAATGTCGTTGTTTATTAGTGCTTCTAATTTTGAATTGTTATCTTGGTGTGTACAGTTGTATACACAGCATCTTTTGGAGCCTTGAAGCCATGATGGCCTCATGAATTGCATTCAGTGTCAACTGAAGAAACAGTGCTGTAACTTCACGTGTGGTGTTGCAGCGGCAGTGCTTAGCGACGAGGAGGCATCCTTCGTGGCTCGCATCCCACAAGACCTTCTGGCACGGGTGTCGTTCAACTGCCAGGCCTACACACGGGCACTGTTCCACCTTGAGTCATATCTCCATGACCGTCCTGAGCGTGTGCAAGAGAATCTGCAGCTGCTGCAGGTGAGCCTGCTGTTTTGTCAGGTGTCTATGTTTTTTAGATAGTAGTGCCTTAACTGTGGCAGCATTTACAGCCATCGTTTGCAGCAATTGCTAGTTTTAAGATTTAATATGGTAGTTGTTATAGGTTCTCTTAGCCTTCAATCCGTAGGTAGCATCACAAATCTAGATACCTCGTCTAGGGGTATCCGTATGCAAGTTGTCTAAATGTTTCTTCAACACTTATAACAATCGTAAGGCGCTAACAGTGGTGATAAAGAATTCTGGTGCAAGTATATCTTTTTTAACCTCATATAATCAACACTGCAAGGTTGTGTTCTATGTTCATTGTGAGGAGTAATGTCAGGCTAAAAGCGAAGTAATAATCTAGCCTAATCTAACCTAACATGATTTAATGACTACAAACATGACCCACAAAATTGGTTATTATGTTTGTATCTTAAGTAGGGGTGTGCGAATACCGAATGGTAGATTTCGAATCGAATGCTGGATCGAATCAAGAAAAAAAGTAGGCGAATATCTAATCAAATATTGAATGTCAGAAAAATTTATCACAAGGTTGAATGCTTACAAATTTTGGGCAAGAAGCATGTTAATGCACATGCTCGGGAATGTCCTGCATTGTATAACAAGAATGTAGAAAGCTATCAGTAATTCAGGTACATAAATATCAAGGTATACAGTATGACCTGAAGGAAACTCCAAATGAGTATACCAGCACTGATTACAGCTCATTTCTAGTATAAATGTCTCAAAAATATTTTTTTTATCAATAGAATGTCAGTTGAATAGAATTAAGTGATTTTTTTTTACCTCTGAAGCTAAAGAATGAATAATTGTTTTGAATATCAGGCTCCTAGGTTACTAGTGGACCTGTGTATTATCACTACCTCTTATTGCATAGAAATTTTTCTATCCAGTTTTCCTTCAATATACAGAAGGACTTTCCAATCTTTATGGCCGGTGGGTTACCGTAAGGCCAATCTGTGCGACAGATGAAAGCGTGGACTGTGCATTATGTGACTCGATCACCGCTCCGCGGGTAGCTATCGCTGGTGATGTGTGGGTCCACTGTGGTCGGCACCGACGGTACAGCAGGTGCCTTTTCCTTGTCAGGTTCAGCGTGATTTGCACCTGTCAAAGATTTTGAAATCAAGGGAAGTTCGCGCAATGCCAGCAGTTTCTGCTCTGACAAAGACAACTCCCCTTGTCAAAATGGTGACTTCAGTGACATTACTTGTTCAACTACTGCTCATCACATTCATAGCAAGGAGGTTCATCGCACATGCTAAGCTTTATGAGATGCTGCACACCCCTTTTCTGCTTCCCACATACAATCTCTTCCTCTGTCTGTCACCTGGCCAATGTGTGTTGCTACACACGTTGCCATGCCATGATGGGAATGTGTGCAAGTGTAAATTCACTTCCCTCATACCACGTGGCCTGTAGCTTTGGCTCTGTGGCACAAGCATTGTGAGGTGAAGTTTAGCCAAAAGCATGGGTGTTACGTTTGTCAGAAATATGATTTTTGTGTAGAACATAGATGTAAGAGTGTACAGGCTAGTGTTCACAACTATGTCACCTAAACCGTCCTGCGAGTCCTGTATCTGATATCGCCCGTGACTCGCGCGTCTGACAATCGCCTCGCCATCTCCGTGAGCACGTACGGAGCGTAGTTTCGGCAGCGGACTCCACAAGTGATAAGCGCCTCTTGGCATCTCAGCTCGTCAGGATCGCCAGTACTTGCGGAATGTAGCTGACTTGTGTTGTGATATGCGCCTCTGGACATATCCTGAGGAGCGTAGTTTCGGAAGCTGGTTTGTGTTGTGATACGCTACTCTAGACATACGGCTCGACGCATTCATCAGTAGCGCTTGCGGGGCGTAGTTTCGGAAGTTGACCATGGGTCGGCGACCGCTGAAGTACAAGACGGCTCATGTTTACGGCACTCGTAAGCGAAAATCGCCGACAGTGAAAAAGACTGCTTCAAGGTCGCCTGGCAGTACTGTGCAGCATAGCAAAGAAGTCACAGACGCTTAGCCGAGGACTCCACACGCGGCCAGGATGCGTACGCGTGCCGATGATGCCATGCAGGAGCCGCCGCCGAGCACTTCACATGCGGCCGGAATGCCTACTTGTGTCGACAATGTTGAGGAGTCGCTCTCTGGCACTTCATTCGCGGGCGAAACATCTCCTGCGAGCAGCACGAGATGTTTGTCACGAGAGTTGAGCTTGTCGTGCCGCGTTCCACATCGTCGGATGCATCCACCGATCGCGCCTCGGATGTTTCTGGTTCTCGTCTCGGCACTTCGCACGATGTTGCTACGCCGTCCACAAGTACGGGCGGCACCGTTCAGGCACGCCTGGAGCCGCATTTTGTATCGGTCGAAGCATCCCGAGAGGTCGCCGTGAAAGTGCAAGCAAAACTAACTTCGTTGTCTGCGACCGCGCGGAAAATGGAACTTACAGGTGAAGGTGCTTGCCAGTACGGAAGAAGCGGGGGAGTTTCTTATCGTTCAAATGACAGCCCTGAACGCGCTTCTCGGCAAAGATGAGTGCCAGCAGTGCTCCCAGCCGGGACTTTCAGTTCAGCTGGGAACAAGACCTGGATTAGCAGCGCAAATGATACTGACGTGCGTTTTGCGGCGGTGTCGCGAAGGGGTGGTTGTCACCGCGAAAGGAAGGTCGCAAAATTTTCGATGTAAATATGAGAGCTGTACAGGCTGTTTTCATAATTGACCATTCATAATTGACCAGAAATCGGCGAGACCGATTTCTGGTCAATAATGAATGTCTCACATAGATGGTTGCATCATAAAACATTTCAAAAACATCTGAAGGCTGAGTTGAGTTTGAAAGCCTTTTTCTCAAAACGACTTTTCTTGCTTCCTGCTTTGCTTGTTCCACTGATTTCCTTGTGACCACTAGGTCTATTTCAGTTCCGTTTTTTTTCCCTGTATTCCTGGATGTACTGTCCAGGGCATGACACTCTTGCTTTTCCAGTTTTACTTTACTACAATTAACGATTCGACTACTTGCTCACAGCCTAAAGGCCTGTGGTATAGTCACCTCCTAAAAAATGAGAACTAAAAAAAATGTATTGAAAATAAAAAAATCTAAGAGTGTCACGACCTCAACCATTCATCTTAGAATGCACAGTGCTTTGAACAAGTGTTCTATCGTATTTTATAAGTGACTCAGGCTTGGAACAAGGCCACAAGGAGAAAAAGTGTACAAGTATGCTGAAAACTTAAGTAACAGTAAACGGCAAGAGGGGAGACTGTAGCTTGGCAAAACCTGCTGCGTAAAATGAGCTGAACAGAAACACGCTGCTTGGGTTGCCAATGCTAGCTCATTTCAGAATTCACTTCAGCAAACTTTGTTATGTATTATAAAATTTTCCTCCAGCAGACCTGTTTCCTTTTAGGGAGGTCACCAGCATGTATAGTTTGTTTGTGAATTGGGTTCTGTGACACTTACAGAAAAAATATAATCACATGCATTGTTGAAAAAAGTCTTACGAGCAACATAATTGTGAATATGCTGAAGTTAAATTTAAGACAATTCAGCCTGTTGACTAGTTATGTATGTACTTTATATTGCCTAGCAATTTAGATGAGGTAGTCATTTTTCTTTTCGGTTATGCTTACTTAAACATTTTCTTTTGCATCGCCGTAGTATGCCTGCTTTCTTTACAGTGTGATTGCTTTTGTGAATTTCAGAAAGTGTATGTGGCGCTCGACGAACCAGATGGAGTCGCCGGAGTGGCTGCAGTTCGTAACAGTCAGCCATCTTTAGAAGACCAAATCATTGAGCACCAGGCAATGGGTGAGCTTGCTGTTGCTGACCTAGCACCATTTTTCTTGCTGGATTTTTATGGTGCAAATGACACGCTTTCTCTCGTAGCTGATGAAAGCTGCAATATGCTGTCAATTTTCTCTTTTCCTTTTTACCTGTCAAAGCAATGAACTTGACTTAATTTTTCTGTTATAGATATTGAACCTTAACAGAACTTAATTCACCATAAAACAGTATACAAGTAAATTTTTTTTAAATTTCACAAGTAAAGCTTTTTGCTTATGCTTTATTCTACACATAGTGTAGCTATCGTTCAACAACACAATATTGGTTTGAACATGTTGATTTCATTCAAATTTAATGTGTTTATGCCTGCTGCAAACTGTTGTTATTTAATACATCTAGCAAGCAATTTCAGCAATGTCAACTTGTGGTGACAGCTACACAGTGCTCTTGACCTACTGATGTTACAGTGGTACTAGTTTGTTGCAGTCCTGATAGTTTGGCGCCGCTGTGTGACATTGTTTTGCATTTCCATGCAGGGAAGCTGCAGGATGCTCTTGCGTGCTATGAGCGAGCACTGCGACTGCCCACGTCTCAGGCATCTCATCATCAGGGGCTGTTGAGTTGCCTGCTCTGCCTCGACCAACCGAGTACTGCCCTCACACATGCCTCGGGTCTTCTGGCAGAGAGGTACTCACGCACCAGGCTCTGCCTAGTCTCAGCGTTATGCCTCAGGGCAAGAGAGATTTCACAACCTCTCCCTACAAATGGCTGTTGGGGCTAAAAATGCTTCCGGGATCAATTTCCTGTTTATAAAAGCTGAAATTTGGGCAAGTTTGTGAGTCTGCATACGTGGCTTGAAGCGCAATATAACACGGGGACAGAAGAAAGGAAGACCAGACAGGACGAGCACTATCCACAGCACTTTGTTGAGTGCTGTGTAGCGCTCGTCCTGTCTGGTCTTCTTTTCTACTGTCCCCGTGTTTTTTTGCGCTTGAAGTCAAGTATGCTATCTCCTGTTATTTTTTTATTCGGTGTGGCTGTGTTTGCTTTCATGGCCTACTGAAGCGAACAAGTGTAATTGCCTAATCAAAAGCATTGTATGTTCTGTGTTAGTGCCCGTCTACATGAGGTGCAAGATATATATACCCTGCTTCTCTGAAATTCTTCAACATTAACGTATCAGAGTGCACGCACTTGCTGAGAGGAGTGAGTGTCGCAGAAACGAGACGAGACAGCTGCGTTCGATGCGAACGAAATCAAGATTCTTCTTTTTCTTTTTTTTATTCCTTTTCATACCGCGCGCGCCTTTGGAGCCCGCCGTCTTCTTCTTTCTCGTCTTGTCCACTCTCATGAGTTTCAATAGTGAGGTTAAAAAAAAAAGGGGGGAACACATGAAAGAAGTCTTAATCTATCTGAACAAACTTGTCCAGAAACCTTTATTTGCATGAAGGAATACCGAAAGATAATTACGTGCTCACAAAGCAGTGAGCCGTTGCACTTATAACAGAGGCACGACAAAAGTGCACAAAACTGACTTGCATTCTGACTGGCAATATGCAGTTGAGAACATTATGTCAGTTTAACCTTAAACTGCATGCTTTTGATATGGGGGCTTTGCTCACATGATGGGAATAATTCTTTAGTGGCTGCTTTGCATTTTCATAGCCTCTGAAGCACGTCACTCAGAAAGCTGGTCGCAGAATGTATCGACACTCTGGGACCCTGATATCTGATGTCTAGCTGTTTGTCCCTTCACACTCAATAGCTAAGCGCTCAAGTTTGTGGTTATGTGTGTCTATTTAAAGTGCACAGTGTATGTTTCAGTACAATTCAACACCAGCCTTAATCTGCATATGCAATCGCTGTTTACAAATTACACCACAGCATCGGCCATTGTACAGTAATAATTTTATAAAAAAGCATTTAGTTTAGTGATAAAGCATCGAATTACTGGATTTTGCTCACTAAAACTAAAATTAGTCTACAAAAAAAATTTAAAAATAGAAGATCTGCTGCACATTTACAAAAACTGCATTGTACTTTGTGATTGACATGTGCACTTCCTTGATTCCAACCAGAAATAAACAAAAACAAGTTTTTTTTTGCATTTCATTTATGCTCATCAGATTTGAATGGTGCTGGATTAGGGTTTTGGTTAAATATTAGCTAAGCATTGTGTCATGCTTCTTTCGCTTTCTTGGTTTGGGTGGCTTAGGATTGGTAATACCAGATGTGAATGATAAAGACAAAAACTGCCTAAATGGTTGGCTGCAAATAAGCAGAATGCTGCGTAGCATAGGCTTTGCTCCATAGCAAAGGCATTGCTTTGTATTTATTGTTGCTGCTTTATTGAAATAAAAATCTCTTGTCTTACATTGTAAGGAGTGACTGGCTGCCAGACATAATCGAGTACCAAGTGGAAGCTGCCTGGAGGCTTTGCAGCTGGGACTTGCTTCAAAAGTTCTTGCAGACTCAGGTCAGCTCATCACTTCGTCCATGTTGCTGGTCAAGTAGGTGCACTATAATCAAGTATGGAAAGTTTTGTATGCACACAAGAAAAACAGGGCAGATAGTGTGCCGTCATCTGCGTAGTTGTAGTCAAAGATTTAAACATTCTTGCTTCTTTGGCTAAGATCAAACATTCAAAAGTGCAGTATCCTGTCTGTATGAAGCATGAAATACTGATAGCTCCATCGCGTTGGTCCTCGCAAAATCTGGGCTGTTGAGGGTCCGTGAAAAATATGTTACTGTTGATCACACAGTGACTTCATTTCCAGGGGTTTTTATTTTGCCTCATGGAGGTGAGCTGTATTATGCCATTAAAATTCACCAAAAGTCAAGTGTGTCTGCTATTTATACATATTGTTACAAGCACGGGGAAAAAGGTTTTATTTAGGCGTGCGAGAGCAGGAACAGAAGGCTACGCACAGCAGGAATGGCCGCTGCACAGTTGTCGTTTTTCTCTTCCTTCCTCCTTTTGATCCACACATCCCTTTTATGCACTTGGACGCAACATACCTCTCCTCGCAGACAAAGCCCACTGGGCGAGTCAACTGGCTTGTCGTGGTGTGCATGATTTCAACCTGGCGACATGCGTGACTTGTGTCCTAGCAGAGCGTCAACCGGTGTTCGTCAGGCGCGCGAGAGTGTAGTTCACTTCGCTGATCTTCTTGGTGACATTATACAGTCCATCGTAGTTTGCCAGCAGCTTTTGGCACAAGCCGCACTTCCTTGTGGGAGTCCAAAGCCAAACGAGGTCACCAGGGTGATATGTAACAGGCCGATGTCGTGCGTCGTAGCGTGCTTTGGAGTTTTCTTCCGATGCCAAAGTCCGCAGACGCACAAGTCGCCGAGCCTCTTCAGCGAGGCACAGCATATCGGCGACCGCAAGATTGTCATGGTGGTAAAAAGGGAGGACAGTGTCGAGCGTGTACCGGGGCGGGCGAGCATATAGAAGGAAGAAGGGGCTTTAACCGGTTGTCTCGTGTTTGGCGGTGTTGTATGCGTAAGTAATAAACGGTATAACTTCATCCCAATTCTTATGATCGGACGCAATATACATGGAAAGCATATTCATGATTGTTCGATTAGTGCGCTCAGTGAGGCCGTTCGTTTGCAGATGATACAGCGTCGAGTGCCTGAGGTGTGAGTCACATAAACGTAGAAGCTCTTCCACGATATTCGCTGTGAATTGACGTCCCCGGTCGCTTATAATAACACAAGGCGGTCCATGTCGCAGAACAATAACGTGAAGTAAGAAGAGTGACACTTCGGTGGCAGTGGCTGATGGTATAGCCGCCGTCTCGCAGTAGCACGTGAAATAGTCGGTGCAGACAATTATCCAGCGAAACCCTTGGATGACTGAGGAAAAGGTCCTAACAGATCAGTTCCAAATTGCTGAAAGGGCAAGCTGGGAGGCGGCACAGGTTGAAGGAGACCAGATGGGGCAGTGGTTGGACGTTTCCGACGTTGGCACGGTATGCAGCTGGCAACATACGTCTCAACCGAATGTCGCATCTGGGGCCAGTAAAAGCATTCTTGAATACGATAAAGGGTGCGCACAGTGCCTAAGTGACCGGAGGTAGGGTCATCGTGCATAGCCTGAAGGATTGCTGGCCGGAGACGCTCCGGAACCACTAGAAGGAAGCGCACCCATGCTTGAGTAGTTCCTTTTGTATGGGAGCCCGTCACATACACAGTAGCTGCTTGTTGCAGTAGAACGAGCTGAAGTGAAGAGTGACTCCAGTTTGGTGTCTGTCCGTTGTTCTGCTTTGAACGCATTGATATCAGGAAAAGCAGGTGTCACAGAGGCAACGAGATGATCAAAATCGTCTGCGTCGCAGTCCGTCGTGGTAAGCAGCATACGGGAAAGACAGTCTGCGTAAGCATGTTTTCGGCCACTCTTGTAGGACACAGTAAAGTTATATTCTTGCAACCGCAAAGCCCAGCGCGCAAGGCAACCACAAGGGCCCCGAAAGTTCACGAGCCAGCACAGGGAATGGTGGTCTGTGACGACTAGGAATGGGCGTCCGTACAAGTAAGAGTGAAATCGTTGAACCGCAAAGATTGCAGCGAGGCATTCTTGCTCTGTCACTGTGTAATTGCGTTCAGGTTTGCTTAATGAGCGGCTTGCATAAGCAGTCACGTGCTGACGGTCGTCATAGCGTTGGACCAAGACGGCACCCAGACTAACAGACCAACGCCACTAGCATCTGTGTAGATTTATGTCGCCGCTGTAGCATTGAAGTGGTGAAGGATAGGTCGGGAGGTCAGCAGGAACTTCAACTAACGAAATGCAGAATCGCACTCGGGTGTCCACTCAAACCGTGCGTCTTTATGTAGCAGATTTGTCAGAGGATAGGCGACGTCAGCAAAACCAGGAATAAATCGGCGAAAGTAAGAGCAAAGACCCAAAAAACTGTGAAGTTGCTTCACTTTAGTTCCACTTTAGTTGCTTCACTTAGTTCCAATTTGGAAACATCTGCTGTATGCCTCAAGATGCAGTGCATGTGTTTCCTTCTTCTGCCACAACTGTGTCTTTTCCATGCAACGTCTTTGTAGCTGGTTGCACAGCATGCATGTTCTTATAAAAATTAGTAGGGTTATTAAATGCGAAGTATTTCTTGGCGAACATTTGCCGCTTTGACACTATCTATCTATCTATCTCGCTGCCTACGTCTTGGTGCTCTCATGGTCGTTTCGTTAACTTGGTAGGAACCAAAATTGGCATAGTATGACAAGTGTGTATGACGAACATAAATGAAATGTCATGACATGAATATCATGACGTGTGTCATGTAGGTCATGAAACAGCCGCCTACGTCTTAGTGCTCTCATGGTCGTTTCGTTATTTTGGTGTGTACCAAAATTGGCATAGTATAAGAAGAGTGTACGACAAACATAAATGATAAGCCATGACATGAATATCATGACCTGTGTCATGTAGATCATGAAACAGCCACCTTCGTCTTGGTGCTCTCATGGTCGTTTCGTTAACTTGGTATGTAACTGGAATTGGTTCAGACATGGGTACTAAGTGAAGGAAACACTAAAGCATGATGGTACAAGTCATAGTCATGAGCATGACTCAGCAAAAATGACGACTCAGCGAAAAATATTAATACTCAAAAACCAATGAAATGGGTTCGGACCTGGGCACTAAGTGAGGGAAACACTAAAGGATTTTGCTAGAAGCCAGTCATCAGCATGACTCAGCAAAAATAACAATGAATCAGCGAAAAATGATTAACGCTCAAAAACCACTGGAATGGGTTCGGCCATGAGTAGCAAGTGAAGGAAACACTAAAGGATGATGGTAGAAGTCATAGTCGTGAGCATGACTCAGAAAAAATGACAGCGACTCGGCGAAAAAGATTAATACTCAAAACCACTGAAATGGGTTCGGACGTGGGCACTAAGTGAAGGAAACACTAAAGGATTGTGGTAGAAGTCATAGTCATGAGCATGACTTGGCAAAAATGACAATGACTCAGCAAAAAATGGTTAACACTATAAAAAAAAAAAGGTGCAGTTTCACCCAAAAGGCGAAGCATGAATTGCGATAGCAAAATTAGTAGAGAGCTGTACAGAGTAAGGATAGTAGTTTTATCAGCTGTATAAACTTGGATATGCAGCAGCACCAGCAACACGCAGAACTGTTGTCGACGCCGTCGGCGTTCTGCCCGCGTTCGCACCGAACGCGCGCGGCGTTGGTGCGAACTGTTGCCGGTGCCTCTGGGGGCGGCTTGGAGGTTTTCGACGAGATCAGAATGGGACACTCGACGAGCAGCGTCGGAATTCTTTACCACCTTCTCGCCTCGCAATGTTTTTATATAATTATGCATTTGGTACTGGAGCTAAACGTCGCCTTTTCTCCCTACCTCCCGTCCTCCCACGGCCTTTGGCGCGACGGAAGAAGTTGCGTTTGCTTTATATATATGGTGATTGTAAAGGAGGAAAGAGACGCTTAATTCTGCAGCCCTTCAAGGAGCACGGCGCAGAACGCGTGTTTGAACGCCCCATGAAGGACGCCCCGTGAAGGCGTGCGGCCCTCGCGCTCTTTCACTCGCACATACAACATAGGACGCGCGGCGATGATTTCATCGCCGTTGACGTCATACGGAACCTCACGGCAATGGCAACGCCGACGGCAGAAATCCGCTTTGAGTGTCCATATCATTGCTATCGCAATAAAACACTCAAATGGGTTTGGACGTGGGCACTAAGCAAAGGAAACACTAAAGGATGATGGTTGAAGTCATAGTCATGAGCATGACTCAGCAAAAATGATAGTGACTCAGCGAAACGAAATTAACTCTCAAAAGCTGCTGAAATTGGTTCGTACATAAATGATAGGTCATGACATGAGTGTCATGACATGCGTGTCATGTAGGTCATGAAACAGTCGGCTAATACCCTTGTCACACGGCACATGCAATGTCATTCGCAGCGAATGAGACTAAGTGTTAATACCATTTTTGTTGCTTCTACACGGGCATAGTGAATGACATTCACAGCTAATGGCATTCGCCCATTGAATGAGTTTCCCGAACTCATTCACGCTCGATTTGTGCAATCTCGACGAAAGGGGCTTGGCAAAAAATTACGAAATCGATAAGTTAAAACAAAGTGTAATACATTTTCAAATAACCATTCAATGTTTACCATTGTGTTGTTAACAATATAGTCAAAATATACCCGTGTAGACTGGTAACACAAGACCAGTAATGAGATTCGGTATTAATGTCATTTACTGCAAATGACATTAGATGAGCCGTGTGACAGGGGTATAAGTCTTGGTGCTCTCATGGTCGTTTCGTTAGCTTGGTCATCTACCCGCTCTGCTTCGCATAACATTGATTCCCACAGAGCGTGGGATCTGCCGGCTTTTTTAAATATAATGAGCGCATAAAAACTGATTTTAGTAACAACATACACTATGAATAATTGCTGGTAGTAAAATGAACTGTTGGTGATAATTATGCATAATGCGTGCCTTAGAGACAGCCCATGATCCATAAAGCTCCGTCCACACTGGAGAAAAGGCGCACGCGGAGCCGGCGGCAAAACTCGCACCATGGAAGCTGCCGCTCGGCAGCTTTTTCGTGCAGCAGGAGGGACGAGTCCTGGAGCAATTTTCCACAGCTTGCCACTTGCTGCGGACAGAGGAGACCAATGAGAGCAGCCCCTTCAGTGATGTGCACTGTTGGACTTCCGAGGTTGAAAGTTTCCTCCAGGACGCCCGGTAGCTCCCTCTGCCAAGAGAGAGAGAATAAACGTTAATAAGAAGAGCACGCGAGCGTAGGTAGCTCCTCAGCTCTGCAGTGGGTGGTCCCCTCAGTCCAGGAGTCCAGCGGCCTTAGCTGCCCTTCTCGCTCGATTGACCAGGTTGAGCTGATCCGTCGAGTCGGAGCTGGACAGCGCTGCCTCCCATTGCCGTGTGGTGGGGTGTGTTATGGGTGTTAGCTGTAGTGTGTTTGCGCAAGCCCGTACCATGTGGTAAAGTGTTGCAGATTGATCACAGTGTGGACATTTATGGGAATACAGCGCAGTCGTTGTCCGGAAACCTCCAACGCTGTCCGGCTAGAGATGTTGTGGCGCGCTGAAGAGTGCTGACGCTTGGTGAAGGAACAATTAGCTTGGTTTATTTCGCATTTTTGCCACCATTAGTCCAAGAAGGAAAGTAAATATGAAAATAAACATAAGATGACAGCAAAACGAGCGCTGGCTTGGAAAGTCTCGGGAATTGCCTCCCACACCTTCATTCTGTGACTTTTTTATGGCCTTTTCTCCCGCCGGAGGGAAAGGGGGCTTTTCTTATTTGGGGTCTCCACCCCCACGACGTCCACTCCCCCCCCCCACACACATGGCGTCAGCCCAGCAGTCAGTGGCCTCCAGCTTTCTGGGTGGTTCTTGGAAGGCGAACAGCAGAGTGGGGTCAACGTTTGCTCCACTTATCCAAGTGCACGTGCATTTAGGGGGACGTGAACCCGACAAGCCATGTGCACAGGTTGCTGACGAACAATGGTGCGCAGTACAATGTCGAGTCATTCCTGGCACCAAGCTGCAGCAGCAGGCACCTGGCTGTCGCTCAGCTGGCAGTGTCGAATAGCTGGGAATGTGGTTGCAACGGCGGGTGATTCCTGGCAAGGAGCAGTGGCAACAGGCGCTCGGCTGGCCGGGTCTAACAGCTCACAGGAAACTGGTGACATGTGGAGCCACCCAACCTCTCGTTTCACACTCATTTTACACTATTGTCTGTATGTATGCTCAGGTCAGGTCTCGTTTGTGCTTGTTTTGGTTGTGATTGATTGCAATTGTTTTTTCAATGATGAGTCTAAACCGTGACGTCCTGATCGAAAGTTTTTTTGGAGACAGTGCACCAATATCTGATTCTGTACAAGACGGACCCTGAATACAAGGACGCGGAGGCAACACCCAGTACCTCATTCTCCTTGTCTTTCGCTTGTGGCGATGCCTCAACAGAAGGGAGTACACAACATGATTATCATCACAGTGGCAACGACGTCGTCATCATACGTACACACAGCGCCGCCCTCTCAGCAGACGAAGGAAAAAGCACACGGCATCTTGCATCTACACGCAAAGTAGGAGGGAGGAGGCGAAATCTTCATGCTGTCACATGATTGCTGCAGTTGGTTCCGTATGATGTCAACGGTGACCGTGCCGCCAGTCAGCGTGGACGCACTGCCATAGCAGCGTTTTACCATCAAGAGCACTCCGTGTGTGTTTTAGAGCGCAGCTCTTAATGGCTTGTCGGGCTCACGTCCCCCTAAATGCACGTGCACTTGGATAAGTGGAGCAAACTTGGTTACACCGCCGCCGAGGTTTGCAGCAGGAACGGGCCGTTCCTGCTGCAAACGTCGGCGACGGTGTAACCAAGTGAACGAGCACAACAGCCAAAGATGAAAGATGCGAGCTGCGAATCGCGGAGGCCAATAAGAGTGGCCCCTTCAGTGACGTGCGCGTGGGAAACTGGTTTCATGTGGACCCGCCCGACAGCTAGATGCATACTCATATCTGGTCTCACCTGGACCGCTACTTTTGTACTATCATCTGCTCGCGTCAGCTCTCGCTCACGCTTGTTTGGTTTGCTTGGTTTGGTCTCGTTCACGCTTGTTTCCATTGTCATGGTTTGCGATTGTTTTGTAATATGATTGTTTGCGCGACGCGAATTGTGTAGTACTTTCTGGAAGCCAAGCGGCACCAGCGATTACATTGGAACCTTCGATGAGTCATGTATAAAAGCCGACGTGCTTGACCCGCAGATCAAATATACGACGATTGCCAACACTGCGACATGTCTCTCTCAATTTCTTTGCCTCAATATATCGTTAAATGAAAACACGTATAGAGCTGCGGTCAAACTTCGCATTAGGGAATATCGTAATCGTCGCTGAATTTTTCCTCCAGTGTGGCCGTGCCTTAAGGCTTGCATATGTATCTGGCAACTTGCCTAATGCTCATGGTTCTGTACTTGAAGTCGAGATGGGCTTTCTTCTTTTACATCTTCTCCACCCCCTCCCCCCTTCCTTTTTTCGAAAATGTGATTTAATTTAGTTTCATGCACGGTATGCATTGCCAGATAGACACATGGATGAGGACGAAGTGTAGAAAGTGAATCTTTTGTGCATGTGTGTGGATGCACACAGTTTGCTGTTACTGTGTAGTTTTTACAAACTATTCTGCTTCTGTATACTCATATATCCATGTACTTGTACACATTGTATGATTGATTGAGTGAGTGATTGATTGATGCAATGGCAGTAGCGCACCCAGGATGTCTGCCAGGGGAGGGTTTAATTTTGTGTGTGTGTGTGTGGGGGGGGGGGGGGAGGGGAAGCAAGCACTTTGCATAATATGGAATTTCCTTGCTTTAGCCAGAGGAATCCAACAGCAAATAAAATGCCTAATAATTATAAAAATATAATGACACCAAGGATGATGATGTATATTTTTTCAGCGTTTTACTCAAAGTAATTTAAGAGTGAATGAGAGACAGTGATAGAGTGGTTTTGCTAATCAGGAAAATTCGACCTCAAGCTACCTCCTGAATTGTAATGACAATGTGACAGAGCACTGAAGGTACACGTTGGACTGGTGGGGCTGGACGTGTGGGTGAGGGGGGGTAACTCGGCCTCAGGGGGGGGTTGCAAACCCAAACTCCCCCCCCCATCGGTGCGCCGCTGTGCAATGGAATGATGTAACAGCAGTATGGAGCAGAAGTTGCTGAGTACGTGCCTGAAAGCAGTTGGTAAGAATTGAATGCTGAACTATTACCGTGGGAGTTAATATGCACTGCACAAAGCTGCACTTATTACTTAAGCACATTTATGATGCCCTAAACCTTCCGCATATAGTTCATCTGTCTCTGCTTTGTGAACGTTGCTTTAGAGTACTCTTTTTTGACGCTTTTCAAAGTGGGCACTTTGTGCTTTTCTGTAGGATTCAATCCCGCAAGACTCAGGAAACAGCTGGAGCTCTTGGGGTGTGGCCACAGGTCGACTTCTTCTTTCTGCTTACAATCTGGTAAGTATTTCTCTCTATTATAATTTTTTTTTTTTTTACATTGCCTAATGGATGAGGCACTTGACACCGTAAAACCTAACTTTGCTACAAATATGAAGTCAAGTTTCACTTTCAGTGGTAATTAGGCAAAATTTGTGTTAGGAACTGCTGATCACTTCACCATTCAAAAAATGAAGTGTACTGTGCGAAGAAATGCTGATATTATAGCACTTAGACAATCTTGTTGGCAGTGGTAACCTAATGTGCTTACATGTCATTCCGTGATGCAGATGCAACTTTTTTGGCCACACGTTTTACGCATCTGTGCTCTGGAAAATATTTAGAATTATGTAGTGCCTTGCTGTTGTCTGTATTATCTTTCTGTAGTGCTTTCCTATAAATGGTCTTAGGGTTGTCTGTCTGTATGTTGCACCTGCTGTTTTTTTTAATGACTGGTGTCCCACGATCCACCGCCGTGCTGCTGAGCACAGTCAGGTTCGAGTCCCGGCCACGGCAGCTGCATTTCAAGGGAAGGGGGGGGGGGGGTTTACAAAAATGCTTGTGTACTTACATTAGGTGCACATTAAAGAACAATAAGTAGTGGAAATTAATCCGGAGCTTTCCACTTTGGTGCTTCTTATACCCACTGTGCAGTTTTTGAAGATTAAACTGCATAGTTTAATTATTATTTTAAGCCAGGAACGATGTAAAAGTGAAAAATAGGTGGCCACACTGCCCTGAAGTTCCTGCATCAGCTCACTGTGACGTCATGAATTTTAAGAGCATCTGGTTGGAGCTAGTTCATTTTATTATAGGTAATGTATAATTTAATGAAGCCAGAAATTTAACTTGCAGAGTTTCAGAATTCTTACTGTGTTCCATCGGCTCAGATCGGAGAAAATAAATTGAAATCTACGGTGTCACACTGATGTACCGGCTCTGTATTTTTGAGTTTTGGCACAAATTTTAAGACATGGAAGTCTGGCCTTCATTTTCCCTTCTAGTAATCAACCTCTTATCATGAAATTAACAAAACCAGAGTTTTAAAAGAATGCTTGGTCTGTCTAGTCTAATTTAGTGTTTCTCTTTAGTGTCCGTTTTAAACCCCACAATTTGATTTGATCTTGGATTCCTTCTCCCTGTGCAATGCCAGGATGAAAAGTCATTCTTGGACAGCCTTGCTCAAGCACGTAGTCACCAGGCCAGCCCTCTTGCGGCAGCAGCCATGGAGCAGGAGGCTTACCAGAGGGGCTACCGTTACGTTTCCAGGTGTGTGATGTGCTATGCACTTGTAGTAGCGGGAAAGCTTTGGACCAGTGCTCAAACTTGGGCATCCCATATCTTTGCGCTGGGCTCAATGTAGTTCGCTTCAGTTCCAATTTAATCATTCACATTATCAACTGAATGCAAATAACACCAGATCATAGAAGAATTGGTGCTATAAAGTAGAAATGGGGCACCCCATAACTTTGATAAAACAGTACATAAGCAGGACATTCAATGAAATGCGTAACTTGCACATTTCAGTGTTAGAGAAGTTGTGACTTGCCTACACAGTTCCATTAACTAGTAACAAATGTTATCTGGAAAAACCCTTTTTGTGCAAATCATCTAATAAACAATAGCTTACTAGTTATTCTGCACAAGTAATAAAGACAACTCTGAATCCCAAATCGGTGTAATCCCAAATCGGTGTAATGCCAATCCCAGCAACTCGTGCATAGGCATTGGTATTAAGTGTCAGCTGCTGTCGATTTGACCTTCACATGACTGCAGCAATTGTTTGAATTATATGGTTAATTAAATTAACCTTTTAATTTGTAGCCCTAGCTGCACTTATCTCAGCATGTTTTATCCTGGATGCAGTTTCTGTTGTTTTGTTTGCCAGAAAGGAACCATGTTGGCTCACATATTTCAAGTCATGCAATAAAGTGCTAACTTGGGTCAGTTGGCACATGTCTCAGACACTCAGATACATAGTACAAACACTCAGATGCATGCCAACTCATGCATCTCAGCATTTGTCTACTTGTTCATTTTGTCATTGTATCTTCCTTCCATTAACATGTGAACATACTATGTTTCGACAATTACGCTTAAAGCCCTCATACATATTTATGAAGGTCATATTTAAAGAGGGGCACTTTTCATGTGTAAAGTAGAGAGAGAGAGAGAAATTTATTTACAGAAAGGCAGAGAGGTCGGCCTGAGCTGTAACTGTGTAAAGTACTTCAAAATAATATTAAATACATGCAACATATATTTCTACTGAGAATACATTATGATATGTGAAAGTTTGGCAACATAAAAAAATGTTTGATATTTTAGGCATGTTCTTTATTCTTTATTTATTTTTTTCTTTCTTTTAATAATGCAGGAGTTTAGGGGTTAGAAGAAATGGCGAAAAACTGCACAATTGGTGATGCATTCTTACTTGGAGGCTGTGAATGGCTAGAATAGGTGCACGCCCTTGAGCGCAGGAAGTTGTATACACCCATCAAGAGCTTTAATGGTAGTGTCCTGTGAAATTCGCAGACTGCCAGACATAAAGGGACAGTCTTAAGTGTTGCACGACTCCCATGATTCTCTGCTCTTTCACAGGCTGCACATTCTGACTGAAGTGGAGCAGGGGTTCCGTGTATTACTTGACATGGAACCTGGCAGCAGCCGTGAAGAAAAGCAGGCACAACTTACATCACTGCTTGAAGTCTGGAAAGCTCGAGAGGACCTTGTTCAGGTGGGTGCGATGCACTCAGCCTATCCACAATATTTAAACGCAAACAATGACATAAACTGAGACTGAGAAATGACAAGCATTTATTAAAACTTGTTTAAAACTTGTTTAAACTTGTTACATCTCGATCTCGGTGTATGTTTCTTTTCGCGCTTCAATACCATGAATATGTACCAACTAGCCCAGCTGTCCACCCATCTGCACTCGGCCTATGTTAAAATGTGACAAGTGTACATTGCAATGAGAGCAAAGATGGCTACAAAGGTCTTCATAATTCCAATGAATGAGAAGAAGGGGAACAGAGGGCCCGGTTTTCTTAAGTCACCACCACATAATGCCAACAGACAATGACAACAAGGAAAGCATGGGGTGAGTTACTTGTTTATTTCATTGGAATGTCGAAATATCAAATAAATGAAAATAAAAGTGACGAAAACATAGCTGGCCGCAGGTGGGATACGAACCCACGTCTTCGCATTGCGCATGCAATACTCTTACAAATTGAGCTACCGCAGCACCGTTGTTGAGTTGTAGTCGAGATTAATCTGGAGCCCTCCGTGCCAGTGTCTCACAGCCATGGTGTTGCTTTGGCACATTAGACACCGTGAATGACTCAATCATAGACATACCATCTGTTCTATGCAGCGTTCACCACTGCTACTGGAACCTCTGTGGAATGTGCGGCGTGCACTGCTCAGCATCGCCAAAAAGAAACACCATGACCTGGAGGACGTCCTGCAAACAGAACTCGCCAAGTGCTGGCTCAAAAGTGCCAAGCTGGCAAGAAAGTAAGTGCACCCTGAAAGTCCCCTCCTATACTCCGAAATGCTCCTCCATTAAATGTGTTGCCCCCTACTTCGGGGGGTGGAATATGGCACAACTTCTTGTCTAGAGTTATTCTCCTCTGTGATTCCTAGGCTATAATTTTAATACTATGCACCCCCGGACGCTACTTTAAATCATTTAAGTGGAAGCATGTTTCTCAAGCAGCTCTTTGTTGCTGAAATTGCCAAGGTACATTAATGAAATAGAGCGGCCACTTCACTCCCAGAAGTAGATCAGAGGTAGCATTGGATTGGTGTTCAGTTGGAGAAATTCTTCAAAATAAAAAGCATAGGCCTCATGCGCTGGAGTTTGGAAAAAAGTGGGGCGCCACCTGCTGGTGTGAGGTGTGGAATCTAGTAGTATGGAGTCCGGCTCCCTGCCTCAGTTGGCTGCATAGCTATTGAATGCAAAGTAACTATGTAGTTCACTTGTTCCTGGTGCATATTGCGCGTTTTTTGCATCTGTAACACTTAGAAAAAAAACTAACAACTTGTCTTCCTTGGTCAGAGGCGCTACAAGGCCGCCATAGAATAGTTGATCACCTCATTCACCAGACCCATGCAGACAGCAGAAGTGAGTGCTACCGTGTTGTGCCCTGCGACGCAATGTCGTCACTGATGCTACTGTTGCATCATGAATTGCCACGAATAAGGACTGCGTCACAAAGTTCAGTGTTACAACTTTCCATCCTATTCATGCGAAGCAGTGAGGCGAGAACACAGGATACGGGCCCTTCGGCGCAAGGGGAAAGCAAAATTACATGTACTCCACAACAGCCGTTTGCATTAGAGACAGAGTGCTGTGGGAGCAGAGTGACAACAAAAGAACTCGAAGCCACAACTTCCCTTACAATAGCAAAAAAATATACATATATAAAAAATTTCAAGCGATCACGCATATATCCAGACCATGTTTCCACCAGTTTAAATTTTGATCGCAAGCGACAGAAATTGCACTCGTCGCAGCAGGCCTGCGGCATGAGATGAACAAGTTGGTCACACTTCGTACCAATCGCAGCGATCGGCATGATTTCCGGACACCAACACAAACAAATAATAATAACACATAATAATAATAGTAATAATAATAATCATCATAATCATAATAAATGAAAGAAAGAATGGAGAAGGGGAGAATAGCAATCAAAATTGTACCGAGAGCTATTTCGGGGTTTGATTTTGACTCTAACTTATATCAACATCATATATGACGCCAAATCTGCTATTGCTAATTTGTTGCCATGTACAGATATGTTTCATACAAATTTTGGACCTATAAATTATCAATGAGTACATGTCGCGTACTGCACAGAGCATCCGCATCTGTCTTGTGATACCCGAAACTCATATTATAGTTAATTACAATGCAACATTCTGCATGTACACTTTAGCAGTTTAACATGCAATTTCTAGCTCGCAACTACTAACATGTGTGTCATAGAAATCATTCACAAAATATTGTGCATGACCATCTTTTTGTTTGTCACTGGCGGTGGTTGTATATACCAACCATTGCCAGTTGCACCGGCGTGCACGTACGTACAAAAACCGGCATGCATGTGCCCCTCTGCCCCACCCCCTCTTTAGCGTTTAACCATAAACCGAAGAAGATGGCCATCAACTAAAGGCTAAAAAAGTTTCCCATAAGACAGTTGAAGGCTACAAGAAGCGAGCATTGATGTGAGAATAACTGAAATGTGAAGGTTACTCTGGGCCCTTTGCCCCCAATGAAGTCAGCTTTTTACATTTTGATCGTGCATGCACTTGATTGGTTTGACATTATGTAGGCGCAAATTTACCGAAGAGAAACTGGGTGCAAGAGAATGTTGGCAGTGCTTCCTTCGAACTCGATGTCATATGACGTTTGCTGTACTTTGAGTTGCAGCGTGCCGAAACACCCGGAACTTCTTTGACAGCATAGAGGGTAGTTCACCTTGCTAAGTTGCCTCCGCTTGTGTAGTGTGGAAGGGTGGTATAATCTTTCCAGGCTCTTAATACTCTGATAGCCGTGGTGCAGCACAACTGAAAGTGGGGGATCCATACTGGCCCAAGCACTGTCACTAGCGGACAGCTCACTTTCTACCACGCAGTGCTGCAATGAAGACCCTAGCAGTCGCTTCTTTCGCAGTGCTGTCTGGTCAGCACAGGAGGCCTATCTGTTCACTCATTGCTGCTTTTCACTAAAAGTGAAGTAGTCGCATTTGTAAGAAATTGAGCTACACAAGTGCTTCATCGTGTGTTTAACACGTACTACAAAATTGTTTTTGAATGTTGAACGTTGCATGTTTCAATTATACTAACAATGCTGTCCGAGAAAATTGGTCATGCCCAAGGACTACTTTCAAAGATGGTGTAATGCACATCAGGGCTTGTTGTGGCCACACACACTCATGGCTAATTTGTGAACTCCAGGAATGGCCATCTGCAGCAGGCTTACAGCTGCCTCTTGGAAACTGATGGCTGTGACCTTCCAGACATCTTCCTGGAAAAGGCAAAGTGGCTCTGGGCAAAAGTAAGTAAGTTTGTCTAAAGTTGCTTGTGGGGGGGCTGTCTTCATATGTGACAGATTAGAGCTAAAGATATTGCTTGCAGGGAGAAAGGGAGCGTGCCCTTGCAGAACTTCATCGTGGCATCGAACGTCATTTTCCTGGCTGCACTACGGATAGTGGCAGCAGTGATTCATCTTCCACGCCTGAAGAACGCTTTGCGTGTGCAAAGGTCTGCTCACTTAGCATTTTGAAAAATAGTACATTGTTATCGTGCTTTTTATTTCTCTGTCCCCCCCACCCACCATTATTTTCATAGCAACATTCAGGCCATTTTCATTGGACATTCATTGGACATTCATTGGACATTAATGCTTTCACATTCACAACTCACAAGAAGTGCTTATGTGTCCTTGGATTTTTTATCTGTAAGCAAACTAAATGGACAGCAACACCAGGTGACATAATGCTGAAAACATATTGGAAAGGTGTTCCATGTGGTTGCCATTTTACATTTCTTCCTTGCCTGGCATAGCATTATTGGTTCTATCACTTGTGCTTGAAAGGGTCAAAACATTTACCTCCTAAAATGCTTCTTTCTCTGGAGCCTAAGGAACTTCAAAACAGAGCCTGTTCTTTGTAATGTAGGCACGTCTGCTGTTGGCACGGTACAGCGAAGAGTCTGCAGCTGTGGAAAGTACCCGCCTGGCCTTCCTGTACAAGAGTGCAGCAAGATCTTGCACTACCTGGGAGGATGGATTATTTCACTTTGCCAAATACTGCGACACCATGCTAACCCTAAACGAGAAGCTGGAAAAGAAAGCGTATGTTTGCTCGTCATTTAAACTGTGCATGAAATGGTGGTTTAAAGGCCAACTGCAACAAAATTTTGAACAGCCTAAAAAGCCTAGCTTAAGATAGTGTAGATATAAAAGAGCCTTCGTACAAAATTTGACGTGTTGAAATACAAGTAGAAGCGTCACGAGAAGCTTGCAAAAATAACTGTTTTTGATGCCGAAACTGAAAAAACTGCCGCCATTACACCTCGCCGTAAGTGATGCATGACCTAGAGTGTGTGACTCTTTGGCATGACTCCAAAATAAGGAGGCGCCTGCGGCTGCCTGTGACGCACTGTTAACCTCGGAGGCAGCATGCTGTGATTTACGTCAATCGACAAACGTCAGGTGCACGCGTCATCTTCTTGGGTGCTGTTCATAGGCAGCTTAGAAGAAAATTATGCAGTTACCAGTCCTGAGGCTTTTCCAAGATTGTTTTAGTGGTGTATAATACTCATTTATAACACATTTAGCTAAAGTGAAATTTCGTTGCAGTTGACAGGAGGTATTTGTTGCATTAACAGCATGCAGTACTTTCACACATGACTTCATCTTTGACTTCATAGTGCCACATTTCCTGCAAGATTGCCAACAAAGTTTGCTGCTCTTTTCAATTCAGTTTCAGTTTTGTCTACATCTCTCTGAATTGCATCTGAATGCAGAACAGCAGTAGTAAGGTCTGGTTAAATTATGCATTGCCACAAATAAATGTTTTCTTCATTTAAAAGAGCACCAGGCCCCATTGCAAATTTTGGTTATGCACTAGAACCTGTAAAAGGCTGTCTAAGAAACGTCTTACCGGAATAATTTTTCACATCGGTTCATTATTGAAGGAGCTAGAAGAAATTAACTGTCCTGTTACCAAGTTGCTAGGAGGCCAGCGTCACTGCCACCAGGTACACTCTCTCCCTCTGCCTCTAGTTGCGTTCCCAAGCAGCGTTCCTTCCCTGCATTCTTCCATAGCGGAGCCAAGGGATGTACTGCGGCATTGAGCTCTGCCTCCTTTCTTGTGGCATTGTGCCTTTAGCATTGGTTTATTAGTCATGGTGAGTGACCACAAGCACTGTGAAGAGGTATTTGTGTGTGTGACCGTGGCTCTCTGGCTGGGAGCTGGCTGCCTCAAGAGTGAAGGAGTGGGGTGATTGGTCTGAAATTTCAACTGTTTTCGCAGCGCGAAGTTACGTAATACTTTGCAGACACGTTCGTCAGCACGTCATGTATATGCTCCTTTTGTTTGTTAAAACTTACAAAGCCTAGTGAGGGGCCCTTTAAAGCAGCATACTGAGCCTTAACACACAGGCCCTTGGTAGGTGCCTGGGAGTGTACAAGCGTTATGTTGTGCTGCTGGGAATGAAAAAAAATATGCCGCTTTAAGTTGTAGTGAAACACATAATATGTGAGAAAGCAGTTGGAGAGAATGTTACAATTGGTGGTCAGTCTTGAAGCAATGAAGAAGTACATCTATCTAGGCCATGTAGCTACGGAATACTTGGACCACGAGAAAGAAATCTGCAGACTAATTTGTTTGTAGTGCACTTCGCAGACACTCCTAAATAATAAACAGCAGCTTGTTAATATCTTTAACAATAAACATACATAATCACTGTATTTTGCCAGTATTAACCCCTAGGGTAGAAAATATGAACCTAGAAGGACTAACAATGCTGGCAATTGATTTTAGCAAGCCCTGTTCGATGTTGCGTTTTCTCTCAGAGATGACTTTCTTTAACAAAATCTGCCCAATTTTATGCGCAATGTCAGAGACACGATGGTGCATGTGGTGCGGCACTATGGGGAGTCGCTGCGTTACGGCTGCCAGCACATGTACCACTCCATGCCACGCATGCTGTCCATCTGGTTTGACCTGGGTTCCCAAGTTGCCGAGATGAGCCGTTTACGTCGTGTGCCTGCCGGACTTGAGAAGCTCGAGGGGTACCTCAAGACCATGACAGACAGGGTGTGTGTGTTGGCACGTTTTTTTGAAGTAATTGTGATATTGTATCCTCATCTTGATAATTATTACATCAATGAAGTTCTTGCTTCCTCATTTTACTTTTTCTTTCTCTTCTTGCTTCTTGCTTCCTGCTTCCTCATTTTACTTTTTCTTTCTCTAGCAAAGAATCTCTTGAAGGCCTTCTCTCCAGGTTTTGTTTCGTGGCCTGTATTATCTTGTTCAATTATAGTGCAATTGCACATCTGCCAATTCTTCAGAGTTTTCCATAAAGTTTACAAATATGGGCTAATTTTACGATTTTATGAATGTTGCGTCAAGTTAAAAAAAGGTACGAGGAAGTCTTGCTTGTCGGTTCCCAAACTTTTTGTTGGATTCTACTCATGGCGAAAAGGTTCAAGAAGACTACTTGCTTCAAGCAAGTTTATACAAACAAGTTCCTGAAGCAGGTGAAATTGGCAGCACCAAAGTCATTGGAAAAGTTGCAGTGATCCATAAACAATGTGTTGCTTCTCAGTATTCACTGTGCCAAGTTTGTTGTTGCATATGTGCTGCGTCTAAAGGTGAATCTGAATCGTCTTCAATAAAGTTCGTATGTACCCCTGCAAAGGATTGTCAAGCTTTTTAAAAAAAAAAAAGTATAATGTAATTCACTAACTTCAAGCCTCATAATTTTATGCTGCAAATAATAGACAGTTTTAGCAGAGTGTTGCTTACACTCTGCTCCACTAGCATTTCGCGCACACTGCTGGCTGCATGAACTGCATTGATTTCACTTATTTGACAAGCACGTCTTCCAGAGACGCCGGCCACACACTCTTTGCGTGGGTGTAAAACGACAAAGCAACCAGTAGACGCACCCTAATGCTCTGCTCAAACTGCTTTGTAGCAGAGCGTGGGCAGCGTTTTCCATTCTGCTGCCGATGTGAGCATTGTGCACACACGCATTAGCGTTCCCGCTAGCGTTCCGCTGAGCGGCTGTGCACAAATCGTTGAGATACGATGGTCTGAGCGGAGCGGACCGGGAACGCTCTGCTAAAACTGTCTAATGGTATAATTATTAAAAGGAAGGCATCACAGACCTGGACTTGTTTATTACCAAATGGGTAGAGTGTTTCTGTGTCCACTGGCCTAAATATACCGTTTGCGCTTGCAACCAAGGCATAGTACATTGCATAGTGGAAGCTCTAAGGTGCACAAATAATATGTGGCTTGACGTAACCTTACGTCCACAAGTTGTAGCTGATATATTTGCGGTTATTCCGTAGAAAGTATCTCAGATCAAAAACAACTGCACTGTGAAATGCTTGGAAGTGAGACTTCCATGACTACACTGCTTGTGTAGCTTCCACAGCATTGTCTGTCAAGTGTGACACGAAGTATAATACCTCGAGTTTAATATAGCAGTAAGTCCACTTTCCAGGAGCACTTTTCTGCTATATTTTACTGAGAGAGCTTTAAAAATTGAATGAGTGGTAATATTATCTTGCAGGAAAAGAGAAATGCTGTACAATAGAAATAAAAAAATTGCTTTGGTAAGTTTTGCGTAAATTCAGTAGTCTGTATGTATACAGGTATGAAGAAACTATACTAAACATGTTTCCTTACTGTCAGCTATCTTGTAATTTAAGGTTGTTATGTCTGAGTGCATAGTTAATACCTAAAGCGATGCGGTTTCGACATCATTGCTATGCCGACTGTGTTGAGCAAGATCTTACGTACATTAACAGGGCTATCTGCCATTCAGAAATTCTTTATTTATTGGTATGAATTAGCGGTGACAGGTATGAATTAGCGGGCAGTTTAAAAGCAGTTGTCTGACACACAGCATGAAGATAACATAAAACTGAGAAATGGTATAAACACAAATGATATACGAAATGCAGAACAACAACAAAAAAATTCTAGAAGTATGGCAGTAGTGTACATTGACTTACATGACAATTTTGCAAATGAACATTGAATGAAAAATTTGGATCACAGAAAGGTCTAGCTGACCTATGCCTCATTTTGTTGCCGGGCCTGTCCTCGTGATCTGTAGTGCTGCTGTTTCCCTGTGCATGCACGTAAGCCAGTCCCTTCTGTTTATGCAGGCAGTGGGTGTACTGCTGAACCAGCTGCCACCATATTTGTTCTTCACTGCAATGCCACAGCTCATCTCCAGGATCTGCCACTCACATGAACGGGTGTCAGCAATGTTAAAGGTTCTTTTTGTCTTTTATATTGCTTAGGCTGAAAACAAGAAGCGTGTCTGTACCTCTCCATTCCGTTTGTTATACAGTTAAACCTGCTTATAACGAACCTCCATATAACGAATTCCTGGATATAACGAAGTTTTTCTATTCCCCGCCATTACTCCATAGAAGCACATGTATTTGAGACCTCTACGTAACGAAGTGGCAGCAGGAGACCCCCTCGATATAACGAATTTCCCCCTCCGACAACCTAGAGATTTCGCCCCAAATATTGTCATTTTTGCGCGAGCGGCAACCGGAAGCACCTTGTCCGCCGCGACGGAATGCGAAGCGAGCGGTGCGTGTGCGAGGCGGGCCTGCATCCCTCGACCCGGCGATCTCGCCGCGGGCGTGACCTTTCCCCTCCCTTCATTCAAACCTGATCTTGCCGCTTGCTGCAGCTGGCCTAGCCCGCCAAGCCGGCACTCTCTCCTTTTCCAGTTGATGTTGCCGACGCGCTGGTACACGCTGTGACACATCACACTCGATGAGCGCGGACACGCGCTGTCAAACGCTGGCAGCGTGTGGAAGCGCCGCTGGAGAAGCGAGCGAAGTGACCTTCATGCTGTTGTCTGTCGCTTCAACGCAAACTGAGCGCCGAGAACACACAGTACGCACAAAGCTACGAGCCGCCGACGCACCTACACTGCTAGACTCTGCCCCAATGCAGATCGCTTTCAAGATACGGCCCGCGCGACCGCGCGCCGCCGCGCAGTACGCAGTTGATGCCAGAGTACAGTACAACGCCGCCCCGCTATCCCTCCCCCCTCGCTTGCTCTCTGGTGCCTCGAGCGCAACGGTAGAGGGCGCGCTTCCTCCCTGCTTTTCTTGCGCGCGCGAGATTAGGGGTGCGATCTTGTACGCGTTCCAAAATGGCACGGAGGCGGTCCGTTCCATCGAGCCGCACACGATTGGTTAATTTGAACCGTGACGATCAAATTGACCAATTGTGTGCGGCTCGATGGAATGGACCGCCTCTGTTCCATTTTGGAATGCGTACAAGATCGCACCCTAGATGCGGTCGTCGGCTCCCCTCGCACGTTTTCACTCGCACATACAGCATACGGCGCGGCTGACTGCGTTATCGCCCTTGGAGTTTATACGGGATATCTATAAGCCAAAACCAATTTTAGGGCCACAATGCGTCATAGACACCATCTTTATGTAGCAAATACGGATCTCAAGGGCCATACTTTTTCTGGTGGAAACCGAAAATACGTCATAGTTGTCGCCCCCAGCACTTTGGGCGGCCAATGCCATCGTCAAGCCACCAAGCCAAGCCACATGAAAAGTCAAAACGGCCGCTCGGGCCGGCGCGGGGTGGCAGTTCGCAATGTATGATGCGGGAACGGTCCCACAGTTGCGACGCAACAGCGGGGTTACCAATGCATTGGGTTCTATGGGAGCTGTGTCGGGACCAGCCGAAAACGAACAGCCGGGAAAACGCAGCCCCCAGGAACGTAACAGCGGGGTTCTACTGTAACACTATACGACGCTACAACGCCATCGTGACGCTCGCTCTTCGTTTCCGAAGCCTCGCACTTGTGCGAAACGACACGCGTCCACGCATCCGGTACCTGGTGTGACATTCCAAGGATGAGTGCTTCGACTAAAACTGAAAACGGGTGCGCGTTACAATTGAGGGCGCGTTAGAATCAAGTAAATACGGTAAGCGTTTCTTTTTCGAATTTTCGTGCCGAACCTGCATATAACGAAATCCTCTTTATAACGAAGTTTTTCGGGAATTTGTCAATTTCGTTATATCCAGGTTTAACTGTAGAATCCAGAATAGATAAAGATAACAGCTCTACTAAAGAAATTCAGAGAAGAATAGTGCTGGGAAAGAGAGCAATGGGTGGATGTCACAGTGTGGGTATATTCACTGTAGCAGGTCCTTGAATTGGTTCAATACGAACAGAATTGAACAGAAAATGAAGAGGAAGCATATGTTCTCTATTGCATACACATGCACACATTTGTTATTCTCCATGAGCATAATATATGAATAAAATATAAACTAGAAACACTTGACTACAAAGTACTAGCTCAGTCCGCAAACTATGTGAATAAAGTTCAAATGTTCACATGTCACCATATATGATTGCTTCGATTGTCTGTTGTAGCTGAGGTATTCCAACTGCAGACGGGCAGCCAGGCGATGTGGTAGGACTGGTTACTTGCGAAGGCTCACCAGGAACGCAGGCCAAGTGCAGAAAGGCTGTGTCTGATGCTCCGCTGAACACCCCGAGGGCTTTAAACGTTCAGCTGCAGGCCCAGGAGCAACAGGCGTGGGCAGGAGCCCGGACCCATCGTCCATCAGGCTGCTTCTTCCACCGCTGCTGCCTTCCTCTCTCGGCTTCTCCTTTCACAATGGCGCCGCTTCCCTATTCTACACTCATGCCTCGAGGCTCTTCGGCAATTCTTCTTTTTCGTTCACGCTTTTTTCGTGCATTGTATGATCACGCGTGTGTCTTCGTCATCTTTTGTTGGCGACGGCAGCATGTGCACTTCATGACAGTCGACTATCAAACATAATCAAAAACAGAAATGTTGGCCTAAAAGCTAATATATGGTTGGATAACACTTTAGTTCTTCCTGTGGTGATGTGTGAGTGTGAGTCGTAAACTTTGCTGAAATATGAAAGAAGGAAACTTGAATCCTTCAAGCTCTGGTGCTGGCGTACAGTCTTGAGAATTCCGTGGGCTGCCAGGCGAAGCAATCTTTCGATCCTTAGTTAGATTAAACCCGAGTGTTCTTTTGAAGTAAAAAGTAATGAAACTAAAGCTTTCTAAGTTTGGTCATGTCATGCGGCTGCCGTTCAGTGGAACGCAATTTTATGTTCGCTTATGCTGATGGTAAGTGGTAATGGCCAGTGCTCGAGATGGCTAGATGGTATTCTTAGGCCACGGGAAAGCATCCCAATGAGCTTAAAGGGACACTAAAGGCAAATACTAAGTCGACATGGACTGTTAAAATAGCATTCCAGAAACCTCGTAGTACTTGTTTCGTGCCAAGAAAAGATTAGCTTACAATAAAATTGTGTCTGAAGGGTCTACATACCTTTAGCACAATTCAAATTGCTCGCTCCTGAGCAGGGAAGTGGGACGTTGCGTACACCATCACCGCCCTTTACTACCATCAGGGAGTAAAACCATGGCAGAAGGAAAAAAGATACGAAGGAGCATCGCGCAACCCGATTGAAGCCAAGAGTGTCGTCCCAACAAGTGGTGAAAACGTCAAAGCACGAAGGATACGTCAAAGCGCGTGGTTGGTTTTAGTACTTCCATTTCAATTTGCTATACCCATTCGCATTTTCCTTCCTCCATGCTCATTCGAAACCAAACGTATCGGCAAATCTTGATTCTTGCTCCGTGATCTCGATGCAAGAGGTCATTTGTTGGGCTGACACTGAGCAAAGGGACTGGCGTCACGGAGCGTTCGCTAGCCAAGGCTAGCTGCGTGACATAATGCTCTCTTCTAACCTTTTCCTTCCTCCATGAGTAAAACGGCACCCGACAGATGGGGCTACGGTTTTCTGCTCGAAACACTAACATGCGGCCATGGAGAAGCCGAGCCAAGACAGAGTGTTGGATTCTCCTCTGCAACTGCTCTTGGTCAAGTGGCATGGACCGTTCGGGAATCCCGCGACATCACATGGAAGTGGCATTGTCTGTTACTTGCAATTCGTGTGAGTTTCGCGAGCCAGCAAAACCAGTCCATCACTACGCGATAACGAAACTAATGAAATGGGAAAGCGCGGATGGCTCCAGAGATGAGAAAACGAAACCTTTCAACCGCCCACATCGTTGCCAAGGGTAATGTCAATGAGTTCCTTTTTCCTAAAAATCAAATAGAACTGGAGAAGTAGCATTTTATTTCGCCTTATAATGCAATTCAATTATCTTTTAATTACGAGTGATTGAGTACTGGTGACAGAATTATGAGGAGTGCCTTTGTCTTCGAGCTAGTACTTGAATGTCTTGGAGAAGTCTCTAAACCTGTCCTGCATTTACCTCAATTTCTTGAATACTAAAGCTTTGTTCACGATAATATTGATGCCTTAGATGTTCTCAAGCACAAATCTATCACTTTAGTTTGACTTAATATTTGCCTTTAGTGTCTCTTTAAAGAACTTGTCTTGAGCAGGTGATGTTGATATTTTAATGTTCATGTAGTCACCAAGAGTTGAAAGCGACTCGATGGTAAGTATTGTAATATATAGGGCAGATTAGTTATGCCCCTGTCAGATGGGCAGATTTAGTGTCCTTTTGAGAAATGGCACTTCACCATTAGTTTCATTCGCAGGCTGTTGCAAGGAAAGGTTTAGTGACTCAAGTGCATTCATCGAACTTGCTTCACTGTTGCATAGTGTGTAGCCTCGATAGCAGTGCTTCGAAAGTAAATTTTTAAAATTCGGCAGAGACACTTAAGACTGCTGAAGTGCCGGAATGCGAAAGCATTGTTGTTGCTTTGGTGAAATGTTTTCGCTTAGGTATTCATCCGAATGTCATCATGCATGTTGTAAACTTGCACAGCGTTCCATTTGAGACATGATGGCGGTGGTACACCTTATTTTATACACTCATGATTTGGCATTGATAGTGTTGTTGTTGTTTCCTGTCACGTATGTGGTTACGACCAACTATGGGGGATTAGCCAAGAAATGGATGTGCGGATCGCAACGGTGCCATTTCGTATTGAAGGATCGTTAGTACGGGATAGAAGGCAATGACGACAGTGACCAGCACACCATCAAAAGTGTTGCGTGAGCTTTTGCATGTAGGGAAGACAGGATGCCGGGTTGTGTAAGACAGTGAGAAATTTAACGTCAATCTGAGCATTTTTTGACGTCTTTTTACTCTTTGCGCCATCGGCCATTTTTGGTATCATGTTTTGATCACGCCGCCGCCAGATTTTCATGAAATGGGGTATATAATGCTTTTACATTAAAATATTACTCAATGCAATGAAGTTAAGTAATTTTCATGCATAAGACTGGGTCAGCTGGCTCAAGACAAGGGTAATTAGAGAGAGGTCTTCGTCCTGCGTGGCCATAAATAGGCTGATGATGATGATCACTGCTTTTGGAACCATTTGGTGGGGGGGTCAAATGCTTGCAGCATAGTCACTTATGGAAACTGCCATTCTTCTCCTGCTAACAAAAGCCATCTCGTTTTTGAGGAGCTGATGCTTTGCGACTCTAGGCACTTCCAAACATGCAGCCAGTCACTTGGGTGTTGTGTGCAATGCCATCTTGTCTTCGCTCATGACAACTGATCGTGGTAATATTATTATGCAAGTATTTGCTAATTAGCAAATATATAATGTGCGGGCTCATTTACCAATCGACATTGCCGTAAATTCCATACAACACTTCGAAGCCCTTCCTATCTAGCAGCGTGCCACCAAAGTGATATTTGCTGCAACAGTGTGCATTATCTCCAACTGTCTTTTCTAACAGCTTTTTCCTTTGACTTCCCTCCCCCCCATTCCCCTTTTCTGTTTAGGAGATTATAGCTCGCCTGCTCGCTACCTACGCACCACAGGCAGTATGGATGATGATTGCAGTCTCTAAGGTAACAGGCTTTTGTGCCTTTGCTGCTAATGGAAACATAGATACCACTTTATTGCGGTTTCTTGTGGTTGTTGTCAAAGTGTCTATGCAACACATCTTTCTAACTTAGCTGTTACTTTTCATTTTCCTTGCTATCCTTGTATTTTCATTATTTTAAACGCATATTGCATTCACGGTGCCTGACCAGTCATGAGCAACTATGGCTATTTTTTTTTTTTTTTCTAGGTGAGCCAATAAACATGCTATGTTCAACAGTTCAAACAAGTTCACCAACAGGCGCTATCATATTCAATGATTGCATAGCACCCATCATAAAGCTGTGAGATGTTGCCGATAAAGAGATGCATGGAAATGTGAATAGATGTATTGCAGAGTCCTTCAAAGGGGAGCAGATACCACTCCTAGCTCTAGGACTCGTCATTAATTTTGTCACCATGCAACTAGCCTTCTTGTAACTACTTGATTTATTGTACAGTGGCATTTATTTAGATGTTGTACAACTACTTGAGAATAGTGTTTGCCCGAGCTCGTTCGATGCACATTTCATGAAAGATTTCCAGCAGAAAACCCTGACATGGACAGGAGGGAAGAAGCTATGACCATTGACGGGAGCGGGCAACTATGCATCAGTGCACCATCAATTTAACCAACAGAAAAATAAAAAGGCTACCTGCACAAAACTGATCTTGTAAAATGACCACCAGTGTGACAAGAAGAAAATGGGGAAAAAGGCACTGGATTGGTTGTTCTGTGCTATATTAAGTGTCAAAAGTAATATTAAACGTTTAGTTACTAGTCCAGCAATGTAGCATATGTCAACTTCCCTTCTCTCCATGTTAGTGTTTTCTGATGGAAATCTTTCTTGTAATTGTGCATCTACACTGTATATTATTCCATGTACACTGAGGGTGCAAGGGTTTGCAATGAGTTTGGGAAGATTGTTTCGTGCCGTATTGACAACCGGACGTCTGGTCAACCAACTCACTTGGCACATCCAACACGCAGTCCTCGTACCCGATGCGGGTGCAGCGGTGTCAGCAGGTGTTTCAGCTGGCACGGCAGCAGAACCCGAACCTGGCGAAGTTCCTGAGCGACACACTGTCCCTCTGTGAGAAGTTACTGGAGCTGTGCAACCGGCCTGTTGGCGAGACCAACATACTTCAAATCTCACTGCACGTCAAGGGCTTTCACGAGATGCTGAAGGACCCGTGAGTTGCTTAACTAGCCCGCATTATGGCCAAATTTAAATATATTTAGTGACCATATCATTATGATTAAATTCCGTATATTAGTGAATTTTGCTCTTTTTTCTGTAGGGGACGCCTACAAAGCCTGCTGGGATTAATTATCTTTCATTTTGAAATGCAGCGGTATAACTATTTCTCTAGTAATCAACAATTAAGTAACTTCAGCTAGTCATTTCCACACGCCGCGACATCAACAGGAGAGCTACTTTCCAAATTCAAAGGCTTTTGCTTGGTCATAATTGGAGTGCTTCATTTTCTCATACTCCCAACCTCTGGTGCTGGTGAAAGTGGCTTGCTTGCTGTTTCAAAAGCGCAGTTTGTCACTCTGTGCTTTTTTTCCTCCTGTGATTTTATTTAGTGCTATGAAATGGAATGATGGGTCACAGCTCGAGGTCACAGGTTCAATCCTGGCCGCGGTGGCCGCACTTCAATGGGGGCAAACGGCAAATACACTTGTGTACCTAGATTTAGGTGCACATTAAAGAACCCCTGGTGGTTGAAATTTATACAAAGTCCTTCACTACGGCGTGCCTCATAATCAGATTGTAGTTCTGACACATAAAACATCAAAATCTAATTTAAAAATATTTTTTTATCCTGCATGCAGTGGCTTCAGCCGCATCCTACTGCCTCTGCAGTCGGCCACATCAGTGTCACTCCCGACAGGTGGGACGCCCAGGGACCACAAGCCATTCCCACAGACACCCGTCCACTTGGTTTCAATCAATGACCGGGTAACGAGTCTTTTCCCTCTACTTTTTCAGTAGCAAAATCATGTCTAACACCTCTCCCAGGGTGTTTTCTGTCATTTTTAACTGTGCCTGAAAACTGAAAATATTTTTCACCATTATGCACGTTTTGTACTGCTTAAACAAATTATATCATTCTGATATTCAAGAATTTATGGCACTTTCACAATAGCTTGGTGTTTCTAGATACTATTCATGCAATGCTATTGAATGCAGAGGCTCTTGAACCAGGGGGCACTGCCCCTAAGCCCTGAGGGCCGAACCCCTCCAATATATAGTAAATTAAGCCTTGGTTGTAAAATAACAAAAATAATAATAGTAATAATAATAATAGTTTGTGTAGATGAAATGAGTCCCGGCTCTTGCCCCACACTCAAATTACACTTCCGGAGCCACAGACTGGATGAGAGCTGCAATATGTGAAGTGCTTAAATTAGCAAAATAAAAATTAAACAGGTTTCATACTGTGTGGCAGCTAGCTTGTGACATGGGAATGACCTTACTCCCTAAAACTATTTCGCTGCATTAAAACAAGAATTATCTTTTACAAATTCACTGTGATGAAAGGAGAAGTTTTTTTCCTGTACCATTGCAGCAAAACATTAGTACCTCCCTTATGTCCTTTAGTGCATGTTTTAGCTACAATAATTGTAAAGACATGCATGACTTGATCAGTCCATAATATGCAGCTGCATTAGTAAAGGATCAATGCGAGAGCAACTTACTTATTGGAACATAAACCTGTGCTCTTTTCATGTGCTGTATTTGTCGCCCCTTTTTTCGTGCTTTATATTACCAGCACAGTTTGTCATTGACATGTTTCATTCCTCATTCTCGTTCTTTTAGTCACGGTAAGTTCATGTCACCTCATGTGGGCTTTCAAACTTGCAGCCTGACATTAATTGCGTGGTCAATCCACAGAATACGATGACATCTAGCCCTGCAGGAAATAATGGAAGTAAACTGTGTAAAGAAGTTGTATCATTAAGGTGTCGGCTAGTCTATAGCTCAGTCGGATAATTTTCTCATTGTAGGCAGGGTAGCTTTACCTTATGCACCTGTGAGTACACCTGCACATGTTCACGATGCTACTAGAAGCTTCATGATTGTTGCTGAGATGAATGTTTAATGTCTCTGATTTCAGGTTGATGTGCTCTCGTCACTTCAGAAGCCAAAAAAGATCAGTGTGAAGGGCAGCGATGGCAAAACTTATGCCATGATGCTGAAGCCAAAGGTTTGTCACTGCAGCATGGGCATCCTTTATTTCGTAACGCTTTTCTAGCATATACCTTTATTAGTGAGCATAGCCTGCTCTTCGGGCATACACACCACCTCCTATGTTCATCCCTAATTACAGCACTCAAATATGGGGGAAAAGGGGAAAAAAAAGGAAATTCACATTCGTGTGCACAGAATAATGTCATGTAATTACCGTATTTTCACAGATATAATGCGAGACGTTGTGGGTATGTATGTGTTATAGTCCAAAAGATACCTTTAATGTTGTGCAAGTTATGTACCCCTTTGCCCCACACCTTGGCACTTCAAATACTAGGCTCAACCACAAGACAACAGAGTTATGTGGGAAAAACCAATTTTAGGCCTACGGACAGTATCGACAATGTGGTATTATAGAAAATAGTTCTTTTCAACGGACAGGCCCAACGTGCACACTTATATCGATGTGCAATCCACTACAATGGTCCCAGGTGGTCCTGCGCTTGCATAAGCTGATGCTGTGCTAAAACAGGCTGCTGAAAACTGGCTGCCAAGGTCTTTATGCTGCAAATATCTGTAGCATGTAACTGTTGCAAAACAGTTTTGTAACAATTACTAGTAGCAACACACAAGCACCTGCTTAAATATTGTTACTCGGAGTTGTGAGGTCTGTACTCTTGGTGTAATTGTTTTCCTTTGACTGTTTGAGAGATTTGGTGCAAACAGGAAAGACATCCAAAGCCTGTGTTGTACACACGCATTTTCAACAATCATTGAGACAAATGGCTGTAGAAATATGCCAACTTTGCTGGCTTTGTCGAAAGCCTATCTTGACAGAACCAATGGAGCTTGCGAATTTCAACATTTGCTAGTTTCAGTGCGTGTGTGATGCAGTTATAAGATTTGAAATTGGTAGAGGGCCATTTGTTAAACATCTTGCAATTTATACCTGTCGCTGCATTCTTATGCCTGCACTTCTCCAGACTCATTTACAAGGTATTCATTTCACATTGACAATGTATTTTGGCTACACAGGATGATCTTCGCAAGGACTGCCGACTCATGGAGTTCAACAACCTCATGAATCGCTACCTCAAGCAGAGTGCTGAAGGTCTCAGGCGCAGACTGCACATACGCACTTACGTATGTACCATCTTAGAAATCTTTTATCTCAGCATCTATTATGATGCAATGTGTACATTAACCTCTAGTCACAAGAGTACCAAAATAGTAGTGGTGTGCGAATGCCAAGTTGTAGATTTTTAATAGAATATCGAATCGAATCAAGAAAAAAAAAAGGCGGATATCAAATCGAATATCCAGTATCAGAAGATTTTTCACAAAATTTAATGCTTAAAAATTTTGGGCAAGCAAATACAGTGCTACACATGCTCGGCAGTCTCCTAGCATTACACGAATGTTGCAAGCTATCAGTAACATAGGTACATAGAAATCAAGATATACAGTATGGTGCACTCTTATTACAGGGGACATCAAATTAGTATGCAAGCACCGATTACAGCTCAGTTCTAGTGTATGAAGGTGTGGATTTTATATGTATATATTGAATAGAATCAAGTGTGTGTGTGTGTGTGTTTTTTCCTGAAATTAATGAATCAGTGACATTCTGGTGTACTGAGTACCAACGAGGTTCTCAGTTTAATAGTGGACCTGTGTTTTATGGCAATCTTCTATTTATTACACAGAAAGCTTTTCTTTCCAGTTTTTAAAATACACAGGGGCTAAACCAACTTTACGGCAGTTGGGTTATCGTAAAGCCAACCTGCGCAACAGGCAAAAGGACCATGCATCACGTGACTTTATCACCACTCCGCATGTAGCTGACGCCGACGGTAAAGAGCAGGCGCCGTTTCTTTGTGAGGTTCAGCGTAGTTTTCCACCTGTCAAAGAATCGGAAATCGAGGGTCAAAGCAGTTTCTGGTGGTTCTTCTCGCATAGCGCGGTTTATTTAGTATGACGTGGTGTTTTCTATGTGAGAAACGATTCTGTGAGATGTACTGAAGTGATTTAAGTCAGCATGGCCAGAGTTTCTGCGGCATTGAGGCGCTCCTGGGGCGCCTTCGGCTTTACTAATTAACTTTACTAATTAATTAAAGGTTTCTGTCAGTTTTCTTCATACTCTGTCCTTTTTTCTTTTCTTTTTTTTTTTCTGGATGCAGAATGTGGTTCCTCTGAATGAGGAATGTGGCCTTATTGAATGGATTCCAGACCTGCAGGGATTCCGGTTCATTCTGAACCGCATCTACCGTGAAAAAGGCTTACTTGTCTCCAGCAAAGAGATAAAGGAGATGATGCCTGAACTCTCCACCAGTCTTGAGTTCGTATCCTGTTGTCATTTACATTTACACTTTGCAAATGAAGCACGTCTACATCACATAGTTCGATAGAGTAAAATATTGTTGTCTAATCAACAGTGGTTAAGCAAGGGAAGTCGCTGGAGCCAACATCGCTGGAGGCAAGGGGACTTGCCTTCGTCGAGGCATTGGCTCCAGCAACATCCCTTGTTCGGCCACTGTCAGTCACTTTGTCTCTATCTTCCTTTGATCATCTGTCCATATTGTTATATAAAAATACGAATATGTGTGCAGCACAAAGAAATGCATGATGAAGAAGGCTTTTAGGAACAAACTCTGTGCCATGTGTCCAATAAATGAAAATTATGAATGACGACTTTCGGTGTACTTTATATTCTTGTTTATTTCATGTACAGGAAGAAACTGGCCATATTCAAGGAAAAATTTCTTCCTCGATTTCCTCCTGTTTTTGTTGAATGGTTTCACAAGAACTTTCCGGACCCAACTGCCTGGTCGGTGCCCCTTTCGTCATCAATGATAATTGTGAAACGGTCTTAATTAAGCTTATAGTTTAGTGAGTAAAGTCTTAATGTATGAAGATCTGACAAACTTTTTAAAAACTCTGTTGAACTGCTGCTTACAGAAGTGTTGCATTCCTTCACTATAATAGCAGTTGTGCACTATTCCTGTCATGGCAAGGTGCTTCGAATTATTTTAGATCTGTTTTCAAGGAGCACTGATTTATCACTGAAAAAGGCATCTGCATTTAGGCCGCTGTGACAATTGGTTTCCACAACTAGCACCTGAGGCTGCAGCTTCGCGTACATTTGAATCTTTTTACAATAAAGTTGCATTCAAAACGAAATTAGTATCTTCATTACAATTGATATTCGTTATAGGCAGATATTCGTTACACGGTGATATCAGCAAAAAACATTCTATAATTACTCTATTAGATGCGTTAATTTGTTATTATATTCATGATCGTTATATTGAGGCTCAACTGTATATGCTTTCTGCTTCCAGTAAAGCTGCACTGTTACTGTCATAGTTATTTCTCTGCACATTCGTTAGTCCTTAATGTAGCAGTGTTCTTATAGACTGTTGCTCACAATTTGTTCAGTAAGGATGGCAAACTTTATATAGTTACTAGCACACCGTGTCGGAACAGTGCAACAGTGGTGCTAAGATTGCCTCAGCACTGAATATTGAAATGTGCTCTCTGATAAATTGTTGGCTCATTCATTGAGACATGGGGATGCACTTAAGACAGGGGAGTATAAGAACATTGGTTATGCTACTGAAGTTAGCTTTTAATTATGAACATCTAAATGCAGTGTCCCAATCTAGTCTATTGTGTGTGTGTGTGTATTTACATGTCTGAATCTCTCAGGTACACTGCAAGGCAGTCATACGCCCAAACAGTGGCCGTCATGAGCATTGTTGGCTTCATCCTGGGCTTGGGTGACCGACATGGCGAGAACATCCTCTTTGATGCTTCATGTGGAGATGCTGTGCACGTCGACTTCAACTGTCTCTTCAACAAGGCATGAGCCCCTTTCATACACTGGACACCATGGTTTTGAATTCCTTGTTTGATTTGCTTTCCTCTAATCTGGGATGTGAGGGGGCATAGAATAAGGAATCACAGGCTCATTGTTTGTCAGAACTTGCTTTCTTGCATGTTTTGTGGTAAGCATGCTGCTTGCAAAATGCAGGATAATGCACAACTGTGCCCATGAAGCTTGGCATCGTTGCATTAGACATTTAAGTAACAAGTGATCTGTAGAATGGATAATACAGGATGGTTTGCATGTTGCTTCCGTTTTGCTAGCGCCTTGTTCAAATTGTTTCTGTTGCTTTGCTGTTTGCAACTCAGATATCCGATTTGTGAAGTGCGATAGATGATGTCATTCATAATTACCATGGTGAGTTTAAAAGTAACAGGTATAGTTAAGCTAACTTGCAAAGCTGGTTTAAGCAATAATTTTAGCGGTACAAATAATTATAATGTTTGCTTTTAAACAGGGTGAAACCTTTGATTGGCCAGAGAAGGTTCCTTTCCGCCTGACCCACAACATGGTAGATGCCATGGTGAGTATGTCAAGCTCCCGCATCCCATTACTCGGTATGTGTTGCCAGAAAAATGATACTGTGGGAGCCAACTACAGCTTGCTTCTAATATGCGAGGTATGGTGTTCACATGTGCGTATTGACAAGTCCTTTATTTTTTGGTGTTCCAGCACCAGTCACAGCCCAAATTAGTCATGAGCACCTGCATGCAAATTTATTTTCAGTACATGTCTCCCTTGCACATTCTATTTACCACTTGTTTATGATTAAGTAGAAAATATCTTGCATACAAATGAGCCGTTCCCTCAAGCTTTAGACACTACAGTACACAGCAAATTAAAAAATGGCGTGGGCAAATTCACACCAGCAAGGCAGAAATAGATAAACAGGCAATAATTAAAAACTACAGGGCCTGCTTGTTATTATCCATAGTGTAGCTTTTTGTTTCTACTGCTTTTGGAAGTGACCTCTTAAATGATCAAGTTTCCATATGCTTGCATGTAAGGGTGCTGATGTACTCGAGGTCTGAACTTTACCACCTGCATTGCAAATCCGTTCTACAAGTCTTGTTAGCAGAGTTATACATCTGAAAGGCCCAAGAGAAAAGAGGATCAGCTTGACATTTCGATTAATCTTGTCACATGTTGGTATCGCAGAAAATGAACAAGCTGATGCTCTCACACGCAATTTGCTGTTGTACCTCTCAAAAGTGACAGTCCCGAAAAATCCGTAGATGACAAATAGAATAATTAATTAGCTCATTTTTCGTTGCTTTCAAGGAAACGCCTTTCAGTAAATGGGCGCAGTGTTGTGTAACAAGGCTTCTTACCTTCTGCTTGCCTGATTCAGCAACACTGGTCTGTTGGACACATGATGGATCTCTTGCCTTTTCGTTTGCTTTAGAGCCACTCAGGTGGAGCAATTGCCAGTCAGGTTTTCCAGGCTGAACTTGCCTGGTGCGCACCGTCACCATTATCACATGTCCTTATCCTAGTCATATGTATCAGTTCACGAATTGTTTATCACCTTCAAAAGAGCAGTGGTCATACTGTGCATTTTCATACACGTGAGCTGAAGAAGTTCAAACTTGGGAGGCACTTAAAAAAAAAAAAACATGTGGTTGGTTCTTCCTTTTTAATTGCGGATTCTTTCAGAATGGCTAGTTCGTACTGGACTGGTGCGAGCCCCAAATATTCGAGGTTGCCATATTGCCAGTTCTATATCTGGTGGCATATTAACAGAACTGCCATATGTATGGCATGATGAAACCATGGAAGCACCTTTTTCTTTTTTTTTTTTTTGTTCTTTTTTCATCTTTCTCTTAAACTTGTCCTACTGAAATGCTATTATCAGCTATGTTGACTTGGCACTGTGGTACTCATCACACCAGTTTAGCAGTATTGCACCTCTTTGTGAGAGCAAATTTTTATTGTGGACATTTTGTAGAGCAAGCTCACTGTGGCTTTTATAAGTATGTCTTTAGCTCCAAATTTCTTTAGCTCTGAAATATCAGCACATGCTTTAAAGTCATCAATGAAGTATTTACTGTCCACATAAACACTAGTAAAATGGCGTTAGAGTGTTATCAAAGAAAATTAGTAATGTGGCTGCAATGATTTGTCATAATGCTGCATATTTACAAATTTGGCTTGCAAAAGTAATGGTGCCGCTTCTTTTTCTGCTTGTGTTGCAACAAGGTGCAGCTACACTTTTTCCATTTAGTGTTAGTTGTTTTTGCAACTTCCAGGGTCCTCTCGGATACGAAGGTGTCTTCAGGAAAGCGTGCGAAGTCACATTACGCATCATGAGGAATGAGACAGATGCATTGATGAGGTGAGGGCCAGGGGGAGTTATCCTCCAAGTCTGCAGTGTGGCTTGCTGATGTTGCGTGCATGCATTTTAAAGTTTATCTCACAATAAAGCTTCGTTCCTCATTGCAGCTGGTTTCTTTTTTCTTTTTGATCCTCCCAGTGTGCTGAAACCATTTGTGCATGACCCTCTTGTCGAGTGGAGCAAAGCCCCAAAAGGTGCAAGGAGCCATCAGTCAGAGTCAGGGGAGATCATCAACGAAAAGGCAAGCTTGAATGAAAGACGTGTGGCCTAGTCAGTTAATACACCATACCTACCCCCCCCCCCCCCCTCCACTTTCATTGCCTTGGGTGTCCTGTATGCTATGGTGTTGTGTTTTCCCAGCAGTGAATCAATATGAAACAGCAAGCTTGAGCTTTTTGTCACCATGCCATAAACAAAATGTAGTTGTGTGTGAGCAAAAATATGGTTGTGTTATGCCAAGTTCTATGTTAAATTGAAGAAACCAATCTGTCTTATTCACTTGTTTTTTGCTTGAAAAATTCGGTGCACGTAAGATTTCTACTTTTTTTAGAAGGTTTAATTTCATTTTTACATTAGTTTTCTGCTTTAGACACACAGAAAGTGGGTGTGAATTTGATTTGGGGGCATGTTAGAATAGGACAAATACTGCCAAATAAGCCAGCGATGTGTTTTGGAATTTTTTCTGCATCTTGTTTAATTTGTCCCGCCGGATAATTCGATCAGATTCGTCAGGCCTGTGAGAGTCTAATTAACGTAAGTTGACTGTACACTTGAGTAGGATTTGCAAAACACCACTGATGACATTGCTTGAGATCGGGGCTCTTCAGTATATCCAGCAGATTATACTGGCATCTCAGCTATTCTGTTTCAGGCCTTGCCTAATCTCAATGTGCACTAATATGCTTCACTTACTGTGCACACACGTACCCCCTCATCAGGCCCTGGTCAACGTGAATGGAATTGAGCAGAGACTAAAAGGTGTCTACAGGGGTCGTAACAAGCCTGCTGGACCACCTCTCTCCGTTGAGGGTCAAGTGGACAGCCTCATTCAGGTAGGGCTCCTTGCTGTGCGTTTAGCTTTAAAGCTTCAAGTACGATAAACCCCAAGACACTCTTGAGAGAACAGGAATCTCTTTTCCCATGCAACGGACAGATTATTTCCCAAGAAATTTAGGTAAAAGGACTGGCAACCGCCCAGAACGTGTCATGAGATGTTGGTGGAAATTAAAAAAAAAAAAAACATGATTTATAGTAATATAATCGAGCATGCTGTTCGCAATTTATGTAGGAATTACTATTTTAAATTGGCACAGAAAGGCACAAAAAAAACTATAAGTGGCGCGAACTGGCGGGGAAACCTTGGTACTTCGGGTGTAGTATATCAGATTACGGTACTGCATCTAAGTTGGCTGTTATTAAGTACCACATAGTTATTGTTTGGAGGTCGCAGGGAGAGGCCTTCGTCCTGCAGTGGACATAAATATAGGCTGATGATGATGACTTATTGTTTATAATTGCAATTCTTATATTGTTAGGCATTTGCGCTTTATTCTATTCGTATTACGAAGTAAAAGAAATTCATGCTAATGAGTGGCACTGCCTTCGCAGCAACGAGTGGAGTGGCAAAGCCATTGTGTCCCTTTTCTTCTCAGGCAGGGGCACAGACGTTCTAGCAGCGAAACCATGTTTGTTTGCTTGTTTTTTTGTTTGTTTGATTGTTTGTTTGTTTTACTTTACACTGTACTTTTTCATTTGATTGCATGGTAGCACACATAAGTGCATGCTTTTGTATGTGTGCGAGTTCGCGAGTGAGTACCCCGAGTGTAAGATACAAAATGCTATTGACTAATTGTGCTATAGATGGGTTCCAGCACTAAAATAGGTTTGTTCAATTCAGAAAAAGTGCATGGCCCCACAAATGAAAAAGGTGTAGGCGGTTCCAGTCGTGGTGCGCCGAGCTGCACTCACTTGCTGCAAAGTTCAAGGGTGCACTGCAACGTGGCTGCACCTTGCCCCACAACCCGTGCAGCCAAAGATGGGGGTGCAGTGTGTGCAGCTGCACCTCGGACAATCGATGGCATAGATGCAGTGCACCATCAATAGGTGCAGAAGGAGCAAAGAAACTTGGTTAAATCGAATAGACCTCTACTGGCATATCCTACCACTTAGCTCGGCTTGGCTAAAAAAAAAAAAAAAAGCCTGCTTGTATATGTCCAAAGCAGTTGGACAGGAAACCATGAAAGCACGTACCTAGCTATTATTGTAAAAATAATTCACTTCAGAAACATGATCACTTCAGAAACATGAACACTTCAGAAAACATGAACTGCAGGAACATCAACTTGATAAAGAAAATATTGCGTTCTTACGGCTAGGGCTGCACTTGACATCTGTTTTCCACCAATGCTGGTGTATAATCTCTATCGTGCTCACCTATCACTGTTTATAGCATGTTTCTAGTGTACAACTACATCTTCGCTGCAGATAAAAAAATTCTTATAAAAATGTTTCATAGCGTTTTCTGTGTTATCACTGTATGATTGGGACACTCTAACCGGTAAGCTTTCCGTTGCACTAAACTGGATGCCATGAAATTGGTTGTCACTGACTCTTTTTAAAATCAAATTTGGATGAATGTAATGCAAGCTATTGCATGTATACACTTGCATTGTGCGTGTGCATGCACAAGTGTTTTGTGTGTGGGGCTTCCTGGCATTTTCACCCAATTATCACCTTCAAAAAACAAGTCTGTGCAGTAATCAGAACAATGTTCTGACTATTATAAGAGATTTTCTTTCTTATTCAATCTCACTTCACAAGAAAATTGGCGAGCTCAACCACAAGGTGACTGAGCTTTGCGATAAAGTGAGCCCTTTGATGCCTTTTGAAGAATACAGACGCACGCAAGCGATGGAGGGTGCAGATCTATGAGGAAGTGATAACTGCATGTAGGGGAAAGAGAGTGAGACAACAGTGGCACAAACCCATAGAGTTTCTCACTATAACACCTAGAGGGTAATCTGGCGCCACCGTCTATGCAAGTTTCTTAAAGGGCGATGTGCCGTCATGGGAATGACGGGATATGTGTCTGCGAGGCTTGTGTTGGCTGGTGTTGTACGAGGCTTCGTCTGAAACGTGGATATGGCTACACAAATAATGCATTCTTAAAATAAAATCTACATAAAAGGCTTTCATTCACCCATATTACATCTCTCAATAAAGTTTACTCACCTACAATGCAGGATCAAGCGAAGAAAAGCAAGAACAGACGACAAGTTGTTTCAAAGCGAGCGAGAATCTTGTCGTCTGCCCTTCAACTTTAGCGGCCAGCTGATACTTTTTATGTTTTATATAATTGTACATCCATTAGTAAGTCCTCAAAATTAAAAAAAGCATGTTTTTGTGTAACAATAAAGCTAAAACAGCTTTTTACGTGCTGTTTTAGCAGAAAATAAATCATTGTGACAGATGGAACGGTGGTAGTCAGGCGCATCTTCAAGGCTTCGTGGCTCTCCGAGAACGATGCCAATCCGAAGTCACAATATACCGGCATTCCCATGGATACCACTGCTCAGCAGCGCCAGTTTTCCTTCTAGGATATAGTGAGAAACTCTATGCACAAAGCTGTCCAGTCTGCCATCGGCTTGATCTTATACCACCGACATGGCTTCACATGCCCCTCCACTGTGGTGTGTTGAGGCATATTCTAATACTTTGGCCAGAGCTGAGCGTCTCTTGACTCATGATTCGTGTGACATGACGTCACTTTCTTTTTTACGTGATGACGGCCCTTACGTGTACTCAACATTTGCTTACATTTGACATACTCTTGGTAGCCAATTGGAGCTCATCTCTAGTCATAGTGCTTGTATATGGTACATGTTTTGTTAATGCGTGCCCTGGCACACTTGCATCTGGCTCCCTGGAACAGCATGCTGTGGTACTTGGCTTGTTAGCGTGTAGGTGTGGTCAAATGTAGGCACACATTGTATTAAATCACGCTATGCTATAAAACGCTATTTTTTGGCCCCTGGATATCGCTTGCATTCTGCAACATTAGTTCAGTTTTTAGTCTTTTTTATTTCTTTCTTCGTAACCTTGAAAGTCTCTGCGTGCATTGTGTTCCTGATGGAGCATTGCATCCATGTGCAAACAAACAGGTAACGTATGAGAAAAATTTATAGGAACAAAAAATGTACATCTGATTTCAGTGCCTATGTAAGAAACCATAGCTGCATAAATTGCAGGAGCACTTTTTTTATTGTGCAATGCTGATGAGCATAGAGTTGTTAAGTTAGTATACCTTGGCACTAAACAAAAGGTTTCTTTTTTTCTTTTTTTATAGTCTCGAAGTCCGAGCAGTACATTTTCATAAAAAGATGATAGGAGCATCATCATGTGTGCATGGCATTGGTGAACACTACCTCACGCACGCCAGAAGTCTCCAGCACTGCAAACATTCTAAGGCAGAGGACCCATTCAGGCATTGATAAGATGGATATCATTGACTATAATTTCTTGGTCCACTGTTCGCTCTTTCACACATTGATTATAAGAAAAATCTTTCTATCTCGCATAAAGTATAGCCGCTTTCTTTTGTTTCTATGTCCCCTCTGCCATGGTCTGTTATTTTACCTCCAGTTTCTTTATCTGCTTTGTGCCATGGCATACACAACTTGGAAGTCGGGCAGTTCCTCAACATTTATATAATGGACATCAACAAGGTTTGCATTTTTACTGCACTGCGAAGTTACGAACTTGGAACTTGGCTATCTCTGCGACATTATTGCCACGCGTACTTATTAACTTTCCCGGTGACCGTCTTTCACCAACTAACAAAGTTACCACCCAGCGCAAGACCCACCTTTCTATATCGGAAGTTTCTCGAATGTTATCGCTGGTTCTATCTGTTGTTTATGTTGTCACTGAGCCTTGTGTAAGCAGATTGCATGTGTGACAACAGTACTAGCGGTGTACATTCTAGAACTTACATGAGCACCAGCGATCACGCTAGAAGGTTCAATGAGTCGTGTATGAATAACTGTCGTATCTAATCCGCAGATCATATTTCGACGATTGCCGACTGTACTCATCGCTATTGTGCTTTGAGTGTCATTTGTTTTCTCTGGGCACAAGTTCGCCCAATAAGAGTTATTTCAGGATTCACAATTTTTACTACCATCTGGTTCTTCAATGTCACTATGTGACATTATAGGTTGTAACATCACACTCGAGCATGGGAGTAGATAAAAAAATGTGACTTGCATAAAGAAATGACAGGTTTCCTAACAGGCTACTGGGTCAGTCAATATGTGTCAAATTACATCTGGAAGGGGTATTTTAATGAGAAAAAAATCACACCGTCTCTTATGTTATCCCCAAAACGACTTGAAGGCGAAAGCCCAAGTGCAGATGCATTAAAGACAGACACATGACGTACACATCCCCCTTAATTCATTTAGTCTACTTCACTTTGTCATCCCTCTTAATTCGCTTACTCATCCTCTTAATTTGCTTAGTCATGCTCTTAATTCACTTAGTCAGCCCCTTAATTCGCTTAGTGTACTTAATCCTCTTAATTTGCTTACTCATCCTCTTAATTCACTCAGTCATCAATCTTAATTCTATTGCCTTTAACTTGCCTGAGTCCTTCCTCTTAATTTGCTTAGCCAGCCACTTAATTCGCTTTATCATTCATCTGTATCATCTATCTTGCTAGCTTAGAGGGTATGAGCCATTGACGCGGATAGTTTTTGTACCTTTCATGTAGTCGCCCCGTTTTCGCTCAAGGACTTTGAAGGCCGGCTGAACGATGAGACATATAAGGATTTCGCCTTAATAACTAGCAAAGGGTGCAAGGCACGCATGCATGCAGTGGCTAAGCAGAGGCATAGAGCTAAGCAATGCCACCTAGGCACCTCCTACTCACGGTGATGTTGGGTAGATGCACGGGAAGCGGCATACAAGAGGATGTGGGGTGTGACCATGGAGGAAGGAAAAAGATAGGAGGGAGCATCGGGCAACCCGATTGAATCCAAGAGTGTCGTCCCAACACATGATGAAAACGTCAGAGCACGGAGGTTACGTCGGAGCGCGCGGAGGGTTTTAGTACATCCGGTTGATTTTTTTCAATACCCATTCGCATTTTTCTTCCTCCATGCCCATTCGAAACCAAACGTCTCGGCAAATCTCTATTCTTGCTCCGTGATCTCGACGCAAGAGGTCACGTGTTGGGCCGACACTGAGCAAAGGGAAAGGGACTGGCGTCATGGAGCGTTCACTTGCCAAGGCTGGCTGCGTAACATAATGCTCTCTCCGACCGTTTTCTTTCCTCCAAGGGTGTGACGCATCGCAGAGCAGAGGCACAGATGCGAGGCGAATCAGAAGAGGTGTGGGTGACCTGATCCTGTATACAGTATTAAAAGCATCCCATCCCATAAAGGGACACTAAAGGCAAATATTAAGTAAAACTAAAGTGATAGATGAATGCTCGAGAACGTCTAAGGCATCAATATTATCGCAAACAAAGTCTTAGTAATCAAGAAATTTAGGTAAACGTAGGACGCGATTTGCGACTCACCCGGGACATTCAAGTACTAGCCCGATGACGTAGGTACTCCTCAGTCACGCTGTAAGTGTCCTCAGTATAATTCAGTCACTAGTACTCAACCTTTCGTGGTAAAAACACAATTGCATTATATTATAAGACGGATAAAAATGCTACTTGTCCAGTTCTATTTGATGTGTAGAAAAAATAACACATGGACGTTAACCTTGACCACGACACGGGCGATCGAAAGGTTTCGTTTTTGCTTGACTTTGCGCCGGCCGTGCTTTCGCGTGTCAGTAGTTTCGTTATCGCATTGTGCTGCGCTGGTTTTGCTGGCTTGCGAAACTCGCACTAACCGGAAGTAGCAGAGAATTTCACGTCCATATTATATCGCGGGATCCCCGAACGGTCCACGCCACTTGACCGAAAGCAGCTGCAGCTACGAATCCAACGCTCTGTCTTGGCTCGGTTTCTCCATGGCCACGTGTTTGCGTTTTGCGCAAAAAAAAAAAAAAAAGAAACGTAGCGCCGTCTGCTCGTGCGCCGTTTTACTCACCGACGGCAGTAAAGAGCGGTGATGGCATATGCATTCTTGTGCTGCCTTGCTACAGTTATGTCTTTTTCTTTTAACCGATGCAGGAAGCAACCAACGAAGTCAACCTCTGCCAGATGTACGTCGGCTGGGGCGCCTACCTCTGATAGTTTTCTCTGTTCTAGCTTAGTATTCTTGGGACCTTTTCGCCGAAGAGCTTGTGGATTCTTTTAGCATTGCACATACTAACATGTGCTAGTAATGTGCATTCCTTAGTGTCCGTTCTTTTTTTTTTTTTTTTTTTCATGGAGGAAGTGTCTTATGCATTTTTATCTCATAATTCATTTCGTGCACCACTACACACTTCCCTAGCAGTTAATGCTATCTGAACACGTCTGCTTTGATTCTGTGATCCATTATGTTGCTCACTAGTACTGTATTGTTGACAAGAGTGCTGCATTTTATACGACTTAGATGTATTTATTGAACTACTTGAAAGTGTTGTGCTGCATTAAGAAACATGATTACATGCATTTATAATATAGAACAGTATTTCTGTGCTGAGGAGCCTTGAGCAAGTTTAATTTTTATCTGAGAACCAAATGAACAAAGGGGTGACATTTGTTGTTGCATCTAAACTTTATTGCTTGTTGAGTAAAATGTGCCTTTCACTGTTGATACAACCATTAAATTGCATTAACTATCGTTCAAGAGTTGTGCTTTCCTTGTGCAGTCATTACTGTCCTCCTTGCATGCATTCTATTGAACTGATTATGATGGGGCAACAGCAAATTTCTGCAGTGTTCATAGGTGTATGTAAAATGCTTATCCAGGAAATGCCTTGTACCAGTGCAAACTAAATGTTGCCAAGTAAAAATAACAGAGGGCATTACACGAATTGCGCCCACTGTTGTTGATAGACATTGTTTATGCTAGGCATGATTATTTTAAAGCTAAGCTTTCTTTGCCTCTTCCTTCGACTTTTCCACTGCTGCAGCTGTTGTGGTTGTCTCACATGCCGCGTCAGGAGGTGGTTCATAGCATGCGTGGCAGAGAGGAAAGACGACGCGAGAAACTCGTTTGGACCTTTCCATCGCGTCGCCACAATGCCCTCTAGGCGTCGCACCCTAGGCGTCGCCATAGGTACACTCTTGACGGCGCAACGGCATTGCAAAAAGTGCAGCGCTTACCTTTGTACTAACGCGCAACAGTCCAGAGGGGAGGTAGAGTCGACGCTGTCCTTAAACGAACAGCCACTATTCTCGCAGCTAGCAGCTCCCATACATGGGGGAAGGGCGGGAGGGGGAAAATGCAACGTAAGAAGGCAAGGAAATGCTGGTTAAATTCAAGTTCAGGGTACGCTATGGTACGTTTATGCTATTTCTGAAAAATAAACGCCGTGCAAGTTTGTCAAGCGATTGAACAACTGACTCGGGGCGTCTTGGCGACACTACGGAAGCGGCCGCACGTCAAATCACTTCTGTGCCCGCCTTGGTAGCTTTGCAGCTATGGCATTGCTCGAGGTCACGGGTTCGATCCCGACGCTCGTGTACTTAGATTTAGGCGCAAGTGAAAGAACCCCGTGGGGCCAAAATTAATCCAGAGTTCTCTACTACGGCTTGCCTCATAATCCAATTGTAGTTTTTGGCACGTACAGTCCATAATCCATGCAATTACAGTTTAACCAACGCTGGTTTAAACTTGCACCATGGTGCGATGTGCCTTGTGAGGCAATGACAATGCTTCTTCTTTCTGGGGTTTTACGTGCCAAAACCAGTTCCGATTATGAGGCACGCCGTAGTGGAGGGCTCCGGATTAATGTTGACCACCTGGGGTTCTTTAATGTGCACTACAACGCAAGCACGCAGGCGTTTTTGCATTTCGGCTCCATTCGAAATGCGGCCGCCGCGACCGGGATTCGATCCCGCGACCTCGTGCTCAGCAGCGCAACGCAGGCAGTGACAATGCTTAACTTTCCGGAGGCTGTGAACAGTGGCGCACAACAACGCCTCAAGCAAACACATCTCGCTCTGTGTTCTGTGTACTAAGCAGACAAACAGCAGTGGTCCACGCAAAGTAACGTTTAACTCACCGCTCTCGTGTTGCACTAAACGCTGAAGAAATGAAACATTTGCCGTCGTCAACATAACCGTTAATTATCGTCAATCAAAGCAAACAGCACAGAAAGCTTCACTTACGTCATTTCTCACATTCAATGGGATCCGCATGATTTCGTAAAGCAAAACTTTTTTTTTTTTTTTTTTCCCCCACTTCGTACGCATAGCCCCTTCTCCGTTCTGTTTCGATATGAGCCCTTACCCCACCCCTGTAGAGGCTGCCCTGGACCCATCTCCACCAGCTCCGCCGGCCCAGCGTACCGATCAGTGATCCACACTTTCATTATGTGGTTTTCCTTTTATCAAGGGTGCTGACAGTCGAGTTAGTGCGATTTTTAGTCATTTGAAACGTCAGAGCTGCTGACTGAAACACTGGCTGTGCTCTCTATCCTAGCGAGCTTAAGGGTCCCTGAAACAGTTTTTGAACATAGTAAGAAAACGTTGCTGATCTGTTAACGAGGCGCCTGTAAACATGTGATCCGAATATTATTGCACTGCACGCAGCAGGGCATTTACAATCTCGTGTAAAAAGCGGTGAAAAATTGCTTGCTCTCGCTTCCACATGTCGTTCCACAGCTGGAACCACGACAGCTATTGGATGATTTCTTGATCGCGAGAACATTCTCAGTAATACGATTATTGTTCATTTGAGTTAAACAAAGGATATATATATATTTATACACACATATGCGATTTCAAAAAGACAAAAAGAACATTCATTTCATTTTTGCACCGCCGGTCTACACACGGCAGTTGAGCACCACTGCATGGCTTCCAGCGCGCTGTTGGAAATAAAAGAAAGAAAGCCGCTGATCGATCCGGTAATTACGTATGATTTTCACTTCTGCTTGAAGGGTTCGAAAAAGCTTTGCGACAGGAGATTTGTGAGGCGACGCAATTTAATAGTTACGTCATGATATTACTTATAAAAGTGTTTCAGGGCCCCTTTAAATCACATCAAACTGTTCTAAAGGTGCTCAAAAATCGACCAGTCGAGAGTTCACTTGTCGTGTACTTTGGTATCACCGTATCACTATGTCTTGTGATGATGTTTGACCTCATAAATGTGGCGCCTACCCACCACGGAGCTCAATTGGACCAAGCAATGGGAATGTCATTTTAAAATACCGTGCTTTTTTTTTTTCTCTCTCTATCTATATCCCTGTCCCCTTGTCTGCGACCGAGTTTTCTTACCTTCTTTTTCGTCGATGTGCCTGTCACTGTGCACGTTGCTGTTGAGGAAAAAGAAAACACTCCCATTGGAGGCGGCTTTTATCTGCAATGACACTTGTGCGCATCGTGAAATAGCTGTCCGGATGAATGACTAAAACGCGACAAGTGCGGGACGCGCATAGGTCGCAGAGCCCTTTTTAGTGTTGATCAGGAGTGCCGTCCGACGACACCCAGTATTACCGGCTGTTCAGACAGCACTGTAGGAACAATGTATCGAGTATTTCACAAAGTCATCCGCTAGTGATCAGCGCGTGGCGGTGCATATGCTGTTATACGCGCACCGCGTGCTCGGCGTACATAGTAGACGTGTGGTCTAGTGCAGCTCGAACGACGGCAGTTGGGCGATCTCCGTCCTCAGGGCGACGGCCACGGTTTCGAGGGCGGCCTCCGCGAGCGACCACTTGAACACGTTCGTGATCAGATTGACGAGCGCCTCGAGCAAGAAGTCGAACGTGCCCAGGCCTCCGAGGTCGAGCCACACCTGGCCGATGTCGCGCAACTCGAGCGCCTCGAGCCGCACGGGCCCCAGCACGGCGGGGCTGCCCCCTTCCTGCACGTCCTGCAGGGGCAACGCGATGCGCAGGTGCAGCGACAGGCCCTGCACGCCGAGTGAGGCGTCGCCCGAGGGACCTGCGCCCAGCAGCTGCGCCCACCAGCGCCAGCGACCCGTCAGGTTCGAGAAGCCCACGTCCGCCTCCAGCAGAAGCGTGCCGTCCTGCGTATAGTTATAAGGCCGCCATCAAGTGCTGCTGAGGTTCGGCATTCGTGGCGCTTCATTGTGGTTGGCATCTGCCAGCGTGCAAGAATGGAGAGCAAAAAAAAAAAAAAGTTGCGAAGAAGGAAGGTTTGTAGTACTTGAGGTCGTATAAATTGCAGTAAATATTCGCTTACTAACTAAACAAGCATATAATGTCACGCGCGCACGTCTAGACAAACGTGAACAAATCTCGCTCGATGTCGGCAAGCACTCATAGTTTCTTTTTTTTTTTTTTTTTTTCGAGGAGGGCTGTCTTATGGAATAAAATAAACAGAAAAAAGTATAAAGTATGAATGCAATAGTACATCGTGCAATCCTACATCATGCAAGGAGTCCAGCAAGGCTCTGTAATTAGAGCCGTCTTGACTCCACTTGCATGAGTCAGCATCTCGGTCGCTGCGAAGACCAGACCGTCTGAGCAACGGCTCCCGGATATGTCTTGGTATCTGGGCAAGTCCGCAGTAGGTGGTACACATCCGTGTCTTGTGCCAGGGTCGTATGGTTTGGGCAGGTGGCGTCGTCAATGGCGAAACCCTTCCACTTGGGGGTGATGGCAGGGGTGAGGACTACTCTAGCCCATATCCTCCTCAGGGAAACTTCCTCCTCGGGTTACGGGGGAGGTGGGGGCATACGGCCCCGATAAGAACACGTGTCGCGTCTGAGGGATATTATTTTGTGAGCTCAGAAAGTCGTAAATAAGTCTCGCGCAAGAGGTGTCGGTGGTTGCGTGTTCTCGACGTGTGCTTAGCTATCTGCAAATTTCACTAATAGGGTCAGAGTTATGCCTTTGTACTCGGTGTACATATATATATATTCCAAGTTCATATATGAACTTGGAAAGGCGAGTTTTTGTGAAGCTTGTATATCTTTTGACAAATAGATGCAGCTTTGCTGACTCTCTTCAGCTGTTTCGTGACACTCAAGGAATCGGTGTATATGTGTACTTGTGTGATGTCTGATAATCGAGGCTGCCACAAGTTGCAACGTTGTCGTGATAAGGATCGAGCGCCGGCGGCGGGGAGCGCGCGTGCCGATCTCTGCACCATTTTAAATGTGCCGTGACTCAAACACTCTAATCACAACTCGGATAACGCGACTAGGCGCCCGGGAAGACAGCGCGCAGGAAGCCAACGTCCCTCTCGGCTAGCCCTCGCACCCACAGCATACAGCGAGCAGGCCGCTCATTATCCTCGGGCTTGGCCTTTTTCAGGACAACGCCTCCTGTTGTTCAGGACATCATGGTGACTAAAGTCACTGACAGCGACGGGGAAAATGCGCCATGGTGTATCCGTACATGTAAAGTATGCGTATAGCCAAAAAAAAATAATTAAAATATGCAAATCCAACACACACTTTGGAATCTGTGAAGCGAAGCCATAGTGAAGCGGTTAATCATTTTATTCCTGTGTCATTGGCGTAATATAAACTGGTGCGCGCGCATGGTGCTCACGCGCACCCGTGCTACGCAATGTGGCAACTCAATAATTGGCTTGTATTTCTTCAGTTCATATTTATTTTAAATGTACCGCCTGCTTCTTAATCTTCCGTTGTGGGTATGTGCGAAAGTATGGCTATCATCAACTTGCGAAGATCATCTCAAAGAGCTAGTTGGCATTGGCACGATATGTACGTCCTGCTTCGCGGCCAAAACATAGAAATGCGGCCGCCGCGGCCGGGATTCGATCCCGCGATTTCATGCTCAGCAGTGCGACGCCTTAGCTAACTGAGCCACCGTAGTGGGTGGAGCATTATATGGCTGGTCGGTCGGAAAATTCCATGTGAAGCCAGAAAACCCTTTTCCCAATACAGGGCGAGAATGCGCAGTTTAAGCCCATTGTGTGCGCGGTTTATAGCTGCCATCCGTAATACAGTGACTAACGATCGACCCATATATATTGTCCGCGATAACAATTACGCGTACGCGCGCCGGTGCAAAACGTACGAACGCGTCCGCTTTCGCCGTTCCCCATACGCCATACTACAGTGTACTAGAATAGTGTACGCCATACGTAAAAAGGAGGCGTTAGACCTAGGCCAGAAATACTTAAGCCTATACTAAAAAGGGGTAGCAAGCAGTATGGGACGCCCTGGTGAACACCTGACCAGAGAGGATGGAAAGTGACAAAGGGGACGCAAAACGAGAGGATGCGCCACTCTCCCATTAACTAGACATTCACGCGCAGCCTTCCCCCCTCCGCTGCCAATGACGGCATTCGCCCGTTAGTTTTGCTCCATGTACGGGAACTGTCGAAGATATGAGTAGCATTATATGGTGGCAGTCGTGACGCGGAATGTATATACCGCATACTACCACAGCATAACACATTCCGCACCACGCCTACTGCCATATAATGCTACACATATCTCGGACAGTTCCCGTTCAGGGAGGCCCCCCTTAATTTTTCTTGTGATAGAAATTATATGGACACTCCAAGAGGGGCAGGGCAGCGTCGCGCGTGTATCTGCTTCTATTGGATACGGCCATGGCTGCGCATGGTGCGGTTGAACGAGGCCGCGCGCGTCCTTTCTTGGAGGTATTACTGCGGTGAGTTCGAAGGCTGACCCGAAATAGCTGATGGTTTCGTGTGCGCTGTGTTCTCGCTCGCCTAGTTCGCGATGAAGCGAGATGCTGCCGCTCTTCATCACGCCAACGATCTGACACGTATACTGCAGCTAGTGTCCGCGGTCATCGAGTGAGATGTTTTCGTGTTTGCCTGTGCGCGCTTGATGCCGTGCTTGTTAATTTAGCTAGCAAGCGAATGTTTACAGCAGTTTTACAGCTGACGAAACTACTATATAATTTGATATCGCAATCAGTTCGCTCATTGCAATGACTCATGCCCTAAGGCCGCGGCAAAGCTCAAGACAGCTAAGCTGGCCGATTGATTGCGTCTCTTGGTTGTAGCTAGGTTATCTCTCTCTCTTGTTCTTTCTTCCTGTATTTATTTCTCTCTCCTTATTTCTCTTTCTCTCTCTCTCTTTCGCTCTCAGTTTCTCTTTCTCTCTCCCAAGGGAAGTTTTGTTGCAATCGTCAGTACAATGCAACCATATGGTTCCCATAAATGCACGTTCTGCAAGCGTGGGTGTATAGCGCAGTGTCGCACAGATCCCTATACAGCTTTTTTCTTTGGACAGTTCCCGTTCCTTTATATAGATCCCTTTACAGAGGTAGCCAGTGCCAGAATGTAATAAAAAGGGTAACGTGTATGCAAATTCCACCAGGGGTAAAAACTTTTTTTTTTCAAGGTTCATACAGGAACGCTTTCAGTAAAGACAGCAGTAAAAACAGTTTTGAAAGAAAAGGTTTTTTGGCGTTTTTTTTTTTTTTTGGTACCGTGGGGAACACATTGCTTAATCTGTAATCAACCCGAGACAATTGACCACGTTTTTCTACATTGTTGGGAGGGAGTACGTGTTCCTTTGGGATGTTTTACAAAGGACAGTTAAAAAAGAATTCCCTCTAGATCCCCACGGTATCAGATATCTAGCGATAGAAAACGACGATGGGCTTCCTTTTGATCTGGTAATGCTCGTTGGCCTTCACAGCCTCTGGCGCGCCAGAATGGCTGGGAATGGCTGTGACCCGGACGCACGACCGGCGCGAATGTACTTCCGAGAGAGTATAAACGCCTTTCTGGAGGTGCAGAAAACGCATGAGTGCCCCAAGAATGGTTGTCGAGGTTAGAACCCTTGGCAACATTAAGAGAATTTTTATGTTATTGCAATCATGCTGGTTGGTTAATGTTACATATGCTTTTCACGTGCTAGTTCTTTGAACTCGGGTGTTGATAAATGAGAATTTTGCACATGAGACAACAAAGAAAAAAAAAAGCTTGAAAGAAAGGGTGTATAGCGCAGTGGTTATGACGCTCGCCTTCGAGCCGTGGTACCCGGGTTCGAATCCTGCCTTGCCAAGAACGTACATTTTAACAGCGAAGCTGTTTAAGCCAGCCGTAATTTGTGGTGCGTAGCCGTGGTAGCCATGGCAACCCGGAGGAGACCGCGTGCATGTACACGCGGTCTCCTCCTCGCCAGCTTTCTGCCTTCCGGACCCCCGCCTCTTCTCACCGCGGCGCGCTGAGCCAGGAGAAAAAAAGGAGAAAAAAGGCGAAAGCTTGCACTAGGCCGCGCAAAGCTCAAGACACAGCGAAGCTGGCCTATTGATATCGAGCGGCTAGCCTCCAACGCGTTCGGCGTCGGCAAGCAGCAGCGTTCTTGGCACTGTGCCAACCTTGGTTAGCCTGCCTGCGTTTGTGGCATGCCAGGAACGCTGTCGCTCGTAGGCGCCGACGCGTCCAGCGCTAGTCACGCGAAATGTCGCCAACGCGTTCGGCGTCGGCAAGCGACAGCGTTCTTGGCACTGTGCCAAACTTGGTTAGCCTGCCTGCGTTTGTGGCATGCCAGGAGCGCTGTCGCTCGTATAGGCGCCCACGCGTCCAGCGCTAGTCACGCGAAATATCGCGAATGGGAAGGTACCTCCGAAAATGATCGCTCGAGAAAACCTTCCTACATGCGTAGTTATAAGTTAAACCTTAAGTTAAGACCTAGCAGCTACCAAGTTCATACCTAGCAGGAGCAGCCAGTAAGCTTCGCTGTGCCTAAGCTTTGCGCGACCGAGTGCAAACTTGCCTGATTTTTTATTTATTTATTTCTCTCGGGCGGTGAGCGCAGACGCGCCGGGATGACGTCACGGCGCATGCAAGGCTCATCCCTCTCGTAATGCAGAGGCTACAAGCCTTCAGTAAAGTGAAGCGTACAGTGCATACATTGATAATAATCACGCATACAACGTTACACCTCATCATCAGGAATGGCTCAAACGTAAGTAAGCATGCAAACATGCAATGGCTGAATATGAATGAATAAACGAAGACAAGAAAGAACGAACGAATGAACCTTTAGGTAGTGCATTATGTGCTCGCATGTGTCGTTGAGGAGGTCGACCTACAGCGCCGTACGTTTGCTTGACACTGCGGCCCGGTATGTCTTGCAAGAAGTCTGACCCCTCCTGTCGTATAAATTTATGCATCACCACGTGCGCAGCAGGCTTTCGCCTTCGCGTGTTACAGGAGTGTAACCATATGCTGCGATTTTCTTTTCTTTTTTTTTTTCTGCGCCCGGAATCAAACAGCAGGTGATCGAGCGATAGCTCGGACACGTGCAGCATTTTTGACCACGCGTACGCGAATACATTTTAATCTGCGCTATAACTATTCAGAAAACCATTCCCAAGTTATCTGATCGTTGCTGGAACGCGCAATATCGCATGCTCAGCGGCAGAACGCCGCTGAAGCCATGTTTCTTTCTTTCTTTCTTTCTTTCTTTCTTTCTTTCTTTCTTTCTTTTTTTTTTTTTTTTTTGTGCAGCTGTCGAAGATTATGATAGAGTACCGCTCAGCAGAACTCTGGAGCAGTCGCGTAGCCCGGAATTTTTCTCCTGTCCCCTACGAGAGAGCGACACGACATTCCGTCAAACGCCGCATGCATTTCTAGTTGCTCGCTGTCGGTAGCCACCTGTCATCACCCGCTTGAGTAAGTAATTATCGGTCGTTAGTCCTGTGGAGCAGCACAGGTTGAAAAGCGGCATCCATCGGGAATTCCTTCCTCCTTTAACCAAGATCCCGCCGCCGCGGCTCGCCTCGACCAAGCACGCTCACCACGCGTGTTTTGTAATCTCTCTGCGCAGTGGATTAGGGAACGCCGTCACGGCTTTCAAGTTTCAACATAATTTCCTTGACGACCCTCGTGCGCGTCGCTGAATTACCTCGGTTCAACTGCAGCCACGTCCAGTGCGATGAACCTGCTTCCACAAAAACTGCTTAGGAAAACATGACAAACCGCAGCAAGAGCTCCAGCTAAACTGACTGCCACTAAAAGAAAAAGAAGAAAAGACTATATTGGAATTGATTTTCAAATTCGCGCGCCTCTAACGTTTAATTGAAAGGAGAAGGAAAAAAAACGAGGTCTCACCGAGATTTGAACTCGGATCGCTGGATTCAGAGTCCAGAGTGCTAACCGTTACACCATGAGACCACAATCTTCCGACGCCGGGAATCGAACCCGGGCCTCCTGGGTGAGAGCCAGGTATCCTAGCCACTAGACCACGCCGGAGACGTGTTGCGGCCTTTCATTAGGGCTATAAGCAGGGAACATTATTCTAATGCAACCTAAAGTATGCCTTTTACGTAAAACTCAAGGTATTTTACGGCGTCTAAAAAGAAAAAGAGAGAGAGAAAAAAAAGAAGGTAATATCCTGAAGTTACATGTGTTACATGTGTTTAGGAACAAGAGTGGAATAAACCTCCTTGATTTCTTGGGGCATGCAATAATTTCTTTTGATTGTGTTTGGATATGTACATCGCCCACCTCATTTCATTTCTGGCTTATACTATATAGGGTATATTCGCGTAACTTGAACTAAGGATTTAAAAAAAAAAAAGGGGGGGGGGGGGTTAACCGCAGCTGAATGAAACCAACGACATATGGTTTGCCGTCATGTGGTGCTCATTTTTATTTAGTATTCTTTATATTCCGCTTAATTAGTTAATTAACTAAGATCAATTATGCAAACATTTTAATATTCAATTTATGGTCAAGTGCGTTTCGTTACGTTGTAGTTCATAAACGACCGATTCCTTTTTTTTTTTCTTTCTTTTTTTTTTTTTTTTTTATTTTATTTATTTTTTATTTTTTTGTGGCACCGTACGCGCTGTGGCATGGAGTTTCTAAATAAAAAACCATAGTAATATGAAACTCTATGGCGCTGTGGGGTGATTTTTTCGACGTTGAAAGAAAGCCCGCGAAATATGAAATCAAACCACGGGACTGCGCTCATACGCTATCGTATTGCAGCGCCCTCAACCGTGCTTCGAGAGAAGAAGAAGCAAACTTTAGCAAAAGACGGGTCGCCATCTTTGATAAGCGGTTCTATCGCTCGAAGCGCGCTTGAGAGCGCTGCAATACGATAGCGTATGAGCGCAGTCCCGTGGTTTTATTTCATATTTCCCGGGCTGTCCTTAAACACAAAAAAAAAAAAAAAAAATCACCACGCAGCTTGTATACGTTGCCACAAAAAATTCGATCAGCCGTTTCTGTACGCCCCTCTACCACGTAAAGAAACGCACTTGACCCTAAAGTGACTACTTAAGATTTTGAATAATTGATCCAGTTAATTAACTAATTAAGCGGAATATAAAAATATTTTGAGGAACGTCACACATGTCGTTGGTTTCACCCAAGGAGGTTTTAAAAAAATGCAATTTTGTTTTTAAACCTTTTTGGTTTCACCTAGCTAACCTAGCTGTGGTTAAGCAGTTACGGTGGCCCCTTTTAGCCACCGTAAAGCAGTTTTTTTTTTAAATCATTTGTTCAAGTTGTATGACGTAATAGTTCAGCGGAAATCCGCTAGGTGGAGATAAGTAATTAAAGGAAATCTGTTCAAGTTACGTCAAGATAGACCATTCTTGGCCTATCCCTCCCAATAATCAGTTTGCAGCATGTTTGCAGACGTGATCGCTGCCGGCATGTTTTTACACTAAGTACGGTGAAAAGCTGCGTAAACAAAGGTACAACAGGACGCCTTTCTATAGTGCGGCTGCATTGGCGCGGGGTTTTTGGCACAGACGCCAGCAGCGTTCAGGCTGCGTCTCCATCGCAACTGCTGCGTTCGGGTAAGAAGCGGCACCCGCGACATCACATGAAATTTCATCACGCTCAAATTTCTCACAGAGGTACCATTTCGCATGAAGGTTGGTTTAATGCCATGTTCCGTGCGTTATACTTGCCGATTTCGGCCACGTTAAATCCATCCAAAGCGCATATCCTGCAGCGATTCCTGCAAACGCGCATGCATATCTTGCCCTGGCTGGACGAAGTGCCCGACTACGCTGATGCCTTGCAGCCCAAGATCTTCTGTTCGCAGTTATATCGGTCGAATTAAGAGGAAGTTATAGCTCGGGGGTTCCTATCTAAATACATGGAAACAGAGAAATCGTTTTTCTCGGCAACCAGTGCACCGTTTCTTTTTTTGTTTTGTTTTTTCATTGAAAAGAAAAGTCTAGTGAGTGCTGGAAGCGAATGTTGTATTTAGGCCGTTGGTTTTCTCATTAAAATTGTTCATAAAATTGCAATATTTTAGCAAACGAAACTATAAAGTTTGTAATTCTAACTCGCCAATGAAAAACGATATCACAGTTCCGTAAGCTGCACCTAATAATACATCTAAAGTGGACAAATTTTATATATTAATTTATATTTTACGTGAATTTGCTACAATGTTTACGAGGTTGTTATTGAAACGTATTTATTAATGTACATTCTCCTCCTCTCTTGACTATCGTCATCAGGGGTTTATCGTCATTAGACGTTTTGGCGAGGCTTCTGCAAAAGTTCTAGTCACCCCTCCTTAATATCTTTTCCATTTCAATAAAGTTTATATTAAGTTTCTATTTCTAGTCACATATCAGAAGTGTATTTGAGAGAAATGTCTAATACATCAATTTTGTCCACTTTGGATGCTTTAATGGATGCAGCTTACAGAACTGCAACTGCAATATCTGTTTTTGGTGCAAGGGTTGCAAACTTCGCGCTTCCAGGTATCTTTCTCTTTTTTCTTTTACTTACTGATTTTCGCCAGTTTTTTTTTTTTTTTTTCTTTTCTTTAATCCAGGCCCTAAAGCAAGGTTCTGCTTCTCACAGTCACAAGATTTTAAAATATTTTATTCAAGTCGGTTAAGCGTTTGTCTAACGACAGCGTTCGTCCGTTTTACATACATTCGAAAAGGCAAATCGGAGTTGCCACCTATTCAAATACTTGCAAAATGCAGAAATGCTTTTATGAGACAACTCCTTGACCGATTTGAATGAAATATGTTGCATGTGAGAGACAATTCTGAATTCTACCGACTTGTATGAAGCAGCAATATTGAGGGCCTCGATTTTTTTTTTTTTTTACAAATATTGCCAAACATCGGTGAGTTTTAAAAATGAGTGTTACGCAATCTCTGCAGTAAAATCAGAGATCGAAGTTATGTAAACTGCAATATGTTAAAGCACCCAAAGCGGACAAATGTGATAGATAGGGTATAAGTTTACAGTCTACGTGAAATCGTTACAGTGCTCGCAAAAGTCCTACTCACAAATTAGTGCTATATTTCAGAGCGGTGTATAGTACATAATTTTCGACCACTTTGTAACTCTCAATAGGAGAATTTTACAGAATTGTAATGCCATTTTTTATTGCTGAGTTACAGAGTTGGAAACATATTTAATAGTTGTAGAAATTTTCAAGAATTCTTTTTAAAAAAATGTTGAAATGCAATTCAACCCTAATTTTAGTTGAAGTCGATCAAAGAATGTCTTCCTGAGTGAGTTTGGTGCGAGAATGTGGCGGAGTCACTGCGCACAGCACACAATCACGTCACGCGTGAGGGGAGGAGCGTCGAACTGATAAAAAATTTTTACTGCACTATCTTCGGCATTACCCGCCGTGGTTGCTCAGTGGCTATGGTGTTGGGCTGCTGAGCACGAGGTCGCGGGATCGAATCCCGGCCACGGCGGCCGCATTTCGATGGGGGCGAAATGCGAAAGCACCCGTGTACTTAGATTTAGGTGCACGTTAAAGAACCCCAGGTGGTCCAAATTTCCGGAGTCCCCCACTACGGCGTGCCTCATAATCAGATCGTGGTTTTGGCACGTAAAACCCCATAATGTAATGTATCTTCGGCATCGGTCGACATTTTTAGACATAGCATACCCACGGCAACGGGCCTGCACTATACCTTCGGGATCGGCCCACATTTTTGTACTGCACGTAGCCACTGGAACTGCTCACATTTTTTAGACGGCACTTCCTTCGAGATCGGTCCACATTTTTAGACTGCACATAGCCACTGGAACGGCCCACAGTTTTAGACTGGACCACCTTCGGGATTGGCCCATATTTCTAGACTGCATATATCCACGGGAACGGCTCACGTTATTATACTGCACATACGCACGGAAACAGTCCACGTGTTTTAGACGGCACTACTTTCGAGATCGGCCCACATTTTTAGGCTGCACATACCCACTGGGACGGTGCACATTTTTTAGAATTACTTGCTTCGGGATCGACCCATACATGGTTTAGACGGCACTACTTTCGAGATCGGCCCATATTCTTCGAATGCACATACCCACGGAAGCTGATTTAGACTACGTACCGATTGGCCCGCATTGAATTTTTTAGACTCCGAGATCGGCCTACGGAGGAGGCTAGATAATAGAAAAATACATGCCCGTTACGGAAAAGTGGGGGTAACTTGCTAAGAGAGACGTCCTTAAAATTATGCAGATCCAGCAAACATTTTGGAATCTATGTGAGTAAGCGAAGCTTTCGTGACTGTGGTCAAGTAAATCCTATAAAACTGCTTATCTTCCACGATGCGTTTTGTAGGGTGGCGATTACGTGCTTGCCCGGCAACAGCAAGGCTTTTGGTAATTAAGTAATTAATTGAGAAGTTAATAAGTGAATTTCCGTTATTTAGTTAAATATGCGTTTCGATTTATCGAGCAAGCGATAATTATTAATTAAACGGAATTATTATGCTATCATGTCACAGGTGATTTTTTTTTCTGTAAAACTTAAAAATGATCACCCGGTACACGTGTCGTTCTGCTTCCGGTTCATCTTGTCCGGTCCTGTAGGCTGTACGCTCCACCTATATATCAGAGGAAGCCCCCCTATAGCTATTTGGCGCGCGTACCGTACCTGGTAGAAGGCGAGCACCTCTCCCGTGCGCCGAATGGTGGACAGGCCGTGAAGCGTGCCGTCCACGAGGCGCATCTCGCCCTGGGCGCGCAGCACGAGCAGGTCCTGGTCGAAGGAGCGCGCCTGGTCCGGCAGCGAGTACGGGTCGACGAGCACCAGCTGCTCGGCGGTACGCTCGAGCAGCGCGTCCACCAGCCGCTCGGAGCGCGCGGCCGTCAGGTCCACCGGCACGCGGGACAGTTCCTCGTTCACGCGCCGGCGTACGTTCTCCTCGATCTCGCCTCGGAGCGACTGCTCGGCCTGTGCGCAGACCAGGATGCGTGTACAGGCCGTTAGCTAAAGCGTGTACGGCGTGACCACAGGCTCACCGGAAGAAGAAAAAATGAGAAGGAAGATCTGAAATTATTCGTAATTCAGACGCACAAACTGGAATTGACAACTGCACTGGAGAGCTCGCGATGCCAAGTTGGGACGTGCAGTCCTCTGTGTCAAGTCACATGCATAGGCGGATAAGGAAATACAGTCAAACCCGGATATATCGAACCCGCATATAACGAATTATTGTGTATAACGAACAGTAGTAAAATCCCCTTGAAAATTTTTCTATAAAATTTTTATTTTGTATATCGAACTTTTTTGTGATCTCCTTCAAATTCGATATATCCGGGCTCGACTTATATAGACTTTATCACTGAATCCCTGCTCCGTATACTTTTACTCAAGGGAGTACGTAGTGTACGTGACCTTTCCGATAAACATTCTCGAAGCAACGTGAACCTGAGGATCCCGCGGCGTACTTGCTGCACCGTGACCTTAGAGCACATATACCCAAGAGAAGGGCGAGTATGCTTTCGATGGTGGCCTCATGAAAATCGCACAGTGTTGTGAAAACTATGCCACCACTATTAGCTTGTCAAGATAATGTTTCGGAGCACTATATAGCTGTAGCATTGCTCTCCGTGGTTAGTATCGCCGTGATGCTATATACTAATCGCGAGCTGATTACGTTGCCACCGACGCACGTGTTTCAAGTGCTGAGCTTTTGCTCTTGATTTACTGCAACGAGCTCTTCCACGACGTTGCACGTTTCTAGTCAGATAGCGAAGGGCGAAAGCTGCGTCCAAATGCGAAATAAAAAGCAAAGGAAGTTCAGTTTGCTGAGTTGTCACTGGACAGAACATTGCCCTCTCGATAGCGTCACGGCGGGTCTTAGTGGGCGTCACAGTATGATAGATATATTCGTCGTCGCTGTTCACTGGCAAACACTCAGAGATCATGCGCTAGTCAAGTCCGAGAAGAATATTGAACTATATATAGTTTAAAAATATCCTGTCTTCGAAATTGGACTTGCAGGATGGGATATATATATTCTAAGGGAGCTTAATGATTATCGATACATTGATGTTCATTGAATTTATCACACGAGCTCACCATTTGGGTATAGTGAACGGTATTCTACTGGAGGATGTATACTCAGATGCTCTAGTTTTCGTGTTCTTTTTTGTATCTTCTTGAGAATGCATGCGGTTATCTTTGCCGATCCGCTGGCATAACGTATCCATCCCCACTGAAAGTTCAATACTCACGTATACGCACCCCCTCTATACGCTGTTCGATGCACGCACCTGCTTGAAGACCGTACCGCTGATCTGGTTGAGCAGCGAGTTGCTGAATGTCGACCAGCGGCCGCCGCCCATCAGGTTCTCCATGTGCATGTCGATGTCGTCGACTTCCAGCTTTGCGCTCACCGCGCGCACCCAAGGACCCCCCTGGGGTCCCCGCTCCAGCTCGGCGCGGGCCGACGCCACCGCGTTGGTGGCGTTCATCCAGAAGGTGCCGTTGCCTCGCAGCGCGACGAAGGCGAAGTCCCCGCTGAGCACGTACTGGCCGCGTAGCGAGACCAGCTCGGTGCGCGTGACCACTTCGGCCGTCTGGCCGGTCAGGTTGGCCGTGGCCCGTTCCAGCCGGGTCGCCGACAGCCCGTGCAGCTGCAGGTCCCAGAAGCGACCGCGCACCGCTACCAGCGACGAGCGCGTCGAGATGTTGAACTCGGGCACCGGAAGCGGGTCCTGCAGGTACCGGTCCAGCGAAACCGACGCGACCGGCTGCCTGCAAACGTGGACCAACAGCACCGCGACCAGAGCTGCGCGAGCGACGACGTCCCGCGACGGCGCCATTTTCGGCAGAAGACGTGCGAGGGCTAGCGCGCTATACAGCTGATAGAGGAGAGACGACGCGTAGCGCTTATACGCGACAGCTCGGGGCAGCCCCCGCGACAGATTATAGTCGTGGACTGCTGCCAGGGCCGGCTTAGATTTCGGCAGTTGTTGCGTCGCCGTCATATACCCTCTCCCTCCGCGCAGTCTTGCAGCACTCGTGTTTTCGCTTCCACTCCGCTCCAGGAGAACGCGCGCGCGCGGTTCGAGAGATGCAAACAACACTGCGTTATATTTTACTTTTCTCTTTCTTCTCGCGTATACTACGCGCGAGTCGCGGACGCGCCGTTGCGACAGAGCCTCCCAGGAGCGTTTCAGAAGCTCGGGCCCTCGCGATCCCGGGGTACTCAATCGCCTCGTGTCTTTCTGCGGAGCTACAGCCTCACCGACCCTCTCGTCTCGTCTGCTGCCATTTCCGCCTGTTTATTTACACTATGCAGCGAACGTATACCGCGTACGCCGAGCAGCTATAGCTCACCGTTAAGACAAACGAAGAGTGCTGTGCCGATGGCCTGCAGACCGTCCGCTTCCTTGGGGACGCGCGCACCCAGCTTCCGGTCACCGTCAACTGCCTGACGGACGCGTGTTTGTTTCTCCTTCTGCCGCGGCTCACTTTCTAGACCTTGGCCCAGCGTAGCCCTGTCCCTGCCACCGCATCTTACATTTGGGTCATTCCATGCCAAGTCTCCCAGACGTACGTGTCGCGCGACCGTCTCAGATTTCGCATTTAAAAAATCATGGCTATTTACTACCTTGCTCAGAGTGATTTCTCAAGATATTATTGTCGAAAAAATTGTGCACGTGACGTGCTTTTAAATCTTGCTCAAGTACGCGAGACATATGGTTCTGAAAAAATAATTATCAAAAGTATTTTAGTGTCCAACGCTTCGCAACTTCACCTATACTGAGCTTACGAGGATTTGTCTTGAATATGTAAAGGTGCTTATCGGCAACTTTGGTCAGATTAAGTATCTTAGGAGTCCCGAATTCTGAAAAAAAAATCACCAAGCACGCTCAAGCAACCATGGATAACACTCGATGACCGCAGACAAGCACTGTCTTCTTCTTTCTGTGGTTTTACGTGCCAAAACCATTTCTGATTATGAGGCACGCCGTAGTGGAGGGCTCCGGATTAATTTTGACCACCTGGGGTTCTTTAACGTGCACTACAACGCAAGCACACGGGCGTTTTTGCATTTCGCCTCAATCGAAATGCGGTCGCCGTGGCCGGGATTCGATCCTGCGATCTCGTGCTCAGCAGCGCAACGCCTTAGCTGACTGAGCCACCCCGGCGGGTGACAAGCACTGTCAAAACGCTGGCGTGAGCAAGCACGGCAGGAGCAGTGACCGAAGGTTCGTGTGGTCTATCGCTTAAACGGATACGGAGCGGCGAAAGCACAACGCATACAAAGGTCACAGCCGTGTGGAGAACACTTTCAAGATACGGTGCGCGCGATGGCCCTCAGCCGCCCAATGTACAAGTACGCAATTCCTGGCAGAGTAAAAGCCGCGCACCCTCCCTCCCGCGCTGCCTTCCCGCTTTTCTCCTTTCGCGTGGGAGATTGCGTCGCCAGTTCCCCTTGCGCCCGGTCGCAAGATACGCATTTAGTGCAGCAGCTACAGTGTACACTGTACCGCAGCTAAACGTCACCTCCCCCCTCCTCCCTCCCATCTCCCCACGGCCTTTAATTCGCACGACCGGAGACGTCGTGTTTGCTCTCCGCCGTGCGTTCGCTCTCCGTGAAAGTGTGCGTCCCTCACGCGCTTACACTCGCACATGGAGCATACGGCGCGCGGCGACGAGTTTATCACTGTTGGACTTTATACGGAACGTCACGGCAACGGCGACGGCAGGAATGCGCTTGGAATGTCCATATAATTGCTATCGCAATAAAATTATTTAATGCCAATACGCTGTGGGAATTTTCTGATATACCATGCCAAACGTACCAAAATTTTGGTTTTGGTCCACATTCGTCTACTATTTTCACAATGAGATATACTCCTCGTAAAGATCTTACACGATGTGCATTATATCGGACTGCATGCTTATTGTCGTTCGATTCCCGTTATCTCATTTGTATTTTCATTTCAAGCGAGATATGAATTTTTGAATTGGGTCCCGTCGATAAATTTTAGCGACTTTTTCGTCTCCGCTTAGCGACACGCTCGAAAAAAAAATTGCGCAGTCTCATTGCCCAGTCTCATTAATTGTAGTAAAATTTCTATTCGGGTTGTCATTCTGTGCCAAAAGCATGCAAGAAGCCGCGCGGTTAGTCGCGCGGCACGTTTGCATATTTCGCAAACGTTTTGGTCTTTCCTTTATCTTTTTCTTTCTCTCTCTCTCGCGTGCTTTCTTTCAGGCTTCTAAAAACTTTTATGTAGCACGTATTGAGCAACATCAAGCTGGATCGGGAATTTTCCAGGATTATCTACAATTTTCTCATTGACACAATTTTGATGTGAATATTATATTTGACAACTTGATTGATGAATAATAGTTTATTATGTAATTAAGAGAAATACAAACAATTGTCTGAATTGCTCCATGCGACGGCAAACAACATCAACTTATATGGTTATGTCCAGCTACGTGGCACCTGCATATTTTTCATTTCTGGCAGAAGTTATGTGGGACACATGCGTGGTATATTCCTGCCTTCCTCGTTACACGCACTCTTAAAAGGGCCAACGCAAGACAGGGGAGGACACAGGACAGGCGCAACTTAGTTCAGCGTCTGTCCTGTGTACTTCTCTGTCTCGTGTTGCCGTTATTGCTGCGCTGCTTTTACTATGAGGATCGACCAACTCACCCATTTTTTTTTTCCCGCAGAAGTTAAGCAGCTCGTTTCATAGTTACCTCCATTTTCGAGAGTTTTCGCAACGCCCTCCTTCCTGCGAGGTAGGCATTCAGTCATGTTGGACACAAGCAGAGTGATGAAGTTGAATATGAGCAGCCAACAAGACTCGCAACAACATGATGACATCGTCTTGTCGATCTATTACGTGCCCCGTAGCGCTGTCTGCGCAGGCTCCCGCAGAAATGAGTTGAGAACTGTATAGCTAGCGCTCCAATGTTTGTGTAAGACTATTTTACCGAAGCGTTTAGGTGCCGCTATATTGGGCTGATAACGCTTCTGTTTTCTGTCTTTAACAACGAAGTTTACGGCACTATACAGTCGATTCGCAAGCATGAAAACAGTTGTATAAATGCGTTCAGCGTTTCCTGACCATGTTACGTGACTTAACTTCTCATAAAACCAAGAAATTGTTTGTGTAACAGCCCAAGATGGCGGCGCCCATGAATCGAAACTAAGATCGTCTAAACTACAGTGTACTAGAATTATAGTACACTCTAGTCTAAACTTATTACTCTTCCTTGGGCGTGCCACAGCAAAGCGGGGCACACATGCATTGCCAACTTTTTTTCAGAGACTACGAATTAAGATCGGGCTATAGATCTCACTTACATGTTTTGCGTATATAGCAATAACTGGTTCCTTTTCCATGAAACTATATTGGCTGAGGTTAGGTTATATATATATATATATATATATATATATATATATATATATATATATATATATATATATATATATATATGGCTTAGTTTCGCGCGCATGGTTGTGTTCGGTGCGTTTTTCAGCACAATAATATTTACTACATTCCTGACTGACTAATTATAATAATATCTGAATGTGAAAGTATCGATCGTATATTGGTTTTAGCGATTGCGGGGCGCATACATATCATGGTAAGTTTTAAATGCTGTTCGTTAGTATACAGATGAGGGTTATGACCATCGGCCATGCCGGTTGCTGCATGATGCCTCTCCTGCTGCCGCTTTTCAAGCGTCCGCCTTCAGATAAGTCAGTTGCGGTGCCCGCGGTAGATTGATATGCCGCGCGGGCACCGCATGCCGACTCCGTCGCTCAGGGCAGACACCTCCCGCTGCCAACCCTTACAAAAAAAGTACTCTTTTCTGCGGATATCTAATCTACTTAACTTCGTTATCACGCATTCTAAGAAGAATGTGGCCTCAAAATATATTAGCTTTCCGTATTTCCGGTTTGAATCGTCACCATTAATTAGCGAGAGATTCGTGGCAACCCGAGTAACTCGCTTATCGATGCCACACCTTATAGCCCCAGCTATTTACCCTCTACGATTGATTGATTTGTTTATTTGTTTGATGATATTGGAAAAAGTGGCATCTCTCATCACCGGCTTTTCTGCCACAATTGATTGTCAAATAAATAGACGGATGTGATATGAGGACATAAGAAAATAAACGCACGCGCACACAACGCATAATGACGAATATTTAGCAGCGACGCGTTTCAATCGATGACGAATGTAGTCGACACGTTAAGATACTTGGTACAAAGTGCACATAAATGTGCATAAAGGGTACATAAATACGAGGTGTGCATGCTACGTGCACAACATCTCATGCCTATATAGGTAACTACGCGTATATCAGTAGAGATTGACTACATTGTGTATACTCTATAAAAGAGCCAAAGAGTGATCCTATAGCAAGTTTAGAGAACCGTTATTGTGGCGCAACGCGCAAATATGTGAAAATACCTTGAAATCCTAGACGTAAGATTTCTCGAATTTCGCCGGTGCAAAATTCGAGAACTTGAACTTTCATACTCATATTCTCTACAATCAACCTATTACCGCGAAATTATTGAAAATAAAGGAAAGTAAAAGGAAGCTTAGCTTTAAAGAATAAAGTATCAAACGAACAAACAAGTGAAAACCAGAATATAGAAAAAACAGAATATTTTGCCAATAATCTGGTACATTCGCCAATGTCCGTTGAGACACGTCTTTAAAGCTTTTGGAATTTTCGTTGGCGCTTGCCCGAGCACTTTCTCTGCAGTAAAATGACAATCATCAAGACTTCGATCGGTATTGATATCAAAGTGGTCCTCCATTTACTGCTTACGCACTAAGTAGTATATATACGTCAGAAATGAGCACCCTTTCGAGTACCTGTTCATGCATCTTGTCCACACTCCATCGACCTCAAACTTTTTCTCGTCGCCAGTGGCGTAGAGAGAGAATAAACTTTATTGAAAAACTGGTCCAGCAGTTTTCTTTCGGGGCGAGACGAGGGAACAGAGGATTAACCCCTGTCCCGTCCCACCCTCCGTCGATGGTGGTGCCTCAGGTGACGGCTTGAAGTCCTTGGACCCGAGCGGCATCTTCGGCTTCCCGCGGACGGCTAGCTCGTCGCTGGTGAGTGCCGCCTCCCAGCGGTGGCGACGGTCGCCCCCGGCGTAGCCAGAAAGTTTTTTCGTCGGGGGCACGTGCCCGGTGTGCCACCACCTGGCTACGCCACTGCTCGACGCACCTTCGATTAGATTATGGGGTTTTACGTGCCAAAACCACGATCTGATTATGAGGCGGCACGCCGTAGTGGGGGACTCCGGAAATTTCGACCACCTGGGGTTCTTTAACGTGCACCTAAATCTAAGTACACGGCTGTTTTCGCATTTCGCCCCCATCGAAATGCGGCCGCCGTGGCCGGGATTCGATCCCGCGACCTCGTGCTCAGCAGCCCAACACCATGGCCACTGAGCAACCACGGCGGGTTCGACGCACCTTCCGAGCTAGCCTCGACAACGTATGGTGCACGCTTTCGCCACGTTATCGTCAGTTCCCTCGAAGCAGCACGACGCGCTTCCACTTTCCCAGCGTCGGTAAGCTGACGCGAAGCACCAGCCTCTGCATTTCTCCTCTTATTACGCAGATGCACTGCCGCTCTGCCACCGCTGCCTCTATACAAGGGCGCGCGAGAGCTGAGCGACGTGTCCTATTCGGCGTTGCCATGCAGCTGCTCCGAATGCGAACACCGGCGCGCTGGCTCTTGCCGCAAGCCATGGCTTCCTCTGTCGCGCGCGATGCTTTACATCAGCGCCACCGCATGCGAACACCCATAACCACAGAGTTTCTCACTATAATATAGTCAGAAACTCTATGCCTATATAACACAGACACGGCAGCCCGGTTTCGCACATCATAACTGCGCTTGCACAGTAAGGACTGCCTAGGCCGGTTAAAATCGAACAAGGGCGTACCTCTCACGAAAACGCCTTTGCTACACGCCCCTAAATTGCTATCCGTTTTACGAAGGGAATATTTTGCTAACTGTGTCCTACAAAGGCGCTAGGATTAAGGCAAGTTTATTTATGTGGTAATTTGGTAAAAGGGGCTGATGGCAGTCTCTCATACATCACTCTTATGTTCAGTGCGGACACGTGGCGCTAGCTGCCCGAGAGCTAAGCAAGCAGCACTGCTCGTTCAGCAAGGACTCCCTAAGACGGAGCATAATTGCGCAGTACATATTCCCGAGACGCAACCCGTCTCAAGCACGCATCTGGAGCTCACCACGGCGTCCTTCATATAGCCCGCATTGCGGCTTCGTGCTGGATATACGGGAATATTATACGTTTTTTGGGATTACGATAGCTGCAGTATAAGCGCTTTTGAGTGGAGTTTCTTACAATTACTGGAACCTGCGTTAAAGTATAGTGATTAATATCGTGGCCCATATGGACACGTTAGGTCAATATAATAGAGGCTGCGGTTCCACACCGAGGAACATTTCTTCCACTTCTTTCGTGACAATTTTGTGGGATACGTCGGAGGGGCTTCGCAGTGCAACACGAAGCCGACGCCGGGTGCAGGTTCGATGCATCGCACACATCTCGCGCTTTCTCCTGCGGACTCACGTTACCCGTATGTACAAACCATGCCGGATGTTCACGCATGCAGTCGGCGACGCATGCATCAGGAGTGTCTCTTTCACGCCTCCGTGGGAGTCGGACAGACTCGGACTATATGCGCCTTCTTCCATGCTTAGCTCCGAATGCGAAAGCGCCGGTTTCTTTCGTTGGCTGGGCGCGTGCATGTCACGTGGCTCTTACTCGCAACCGGCTGTTCGGCCAGGCAGTCACTGTGCGGGCCGACCTGAAAAAAAAAAAAAAAAAAAAAAAAAACGCGCTGAACTCGTCGACTCACCGTCTGCGCGGCAAAAAGGCATACTAGATTTCGCTCAACCATATTGCCAGTTACATCACTAATGTGCCAGCACTAATCCCACCATTATAAACTGTACAAGTCCGTGATTAGAAGATATTGGGTGAGCGGAGGACGACGGGGTACATATTAGGGAGTTTTAGTATATAGCGGAAAACAGCAAACGCAAGGATTTAGCGTTAACGTTAACGTTGCGTGCTGCATACTGCGCATGCGCAGAACGTAAACGTAGCCAGAACTCTTACGTACGTACGTTATTTCCGGAATATAGCGTTCAACGCTAACGCACGCAAGGGATTCCGTATGTAGGGCAAGATGGCGGCGCCTGTTGAAGCGAGAACCGTCCACTTCGGATCTACCGAGTCGTTGGCCTGCACTGTTCGGCTCCTTCGTTCCCCACTAATGCTTATGTTTGCTTTAGATTTGTGTGATGATGCTTCGACAGCGGCGTACAGGTGACAAATGGGCGCTGTTTTCGATATACGTTCTCGATTAGCGGTGAAGTAGGCTTAACGAGAGGGTTTGCTCATGTTTGCTGTATCCGCCTCGAGATGGCGCCCAAGTGTATTTGCGTTAGCGTTAGCGTTTTGCTCCATTCCGCTATTCTAAAACACTGCCTTGTACCGCGCAGTGCAGCCTTTCTTTGCGTTAGCGTTGCGTCACACGCTAACGCTAACGTAAGCGTTTTCCGCTATACTAAAACTCCCTAATATAGAATTATGCAGCGGAGCGATTTATTGGGAACTTGGAATAGACGAGCCTATGGAAAATGCACGGAAACTGATCATCGCAAAAACTGCAGATCCTCCTTACCGCTCAGGGGGAGCAGCTTTCAGCTTATCAAACGGGAGGAGATGGTCACTTTGTGCAGGTCCTGTTTCTGACATCCATAACCATGGATACTTAAACAACAAAAATGCTTTTTTTCGCGCTCGATCGTATAACACATCAATCAGTAGTTAGAACTGAGCCCTCGAGCTGTTTTGCATCTGAGTGGGTTACAGCAGTTCTGTGGGGGACAAAACAATTACTGTTTTGCGCTACTGAAAAGCGCCTCAATTGATCAATTTACAGAAATTTTATCCCCCTGAAGGTGCGCGTTTGGAGAAGAGCGAGGGTCTTTCCACTGTTGTTCCTATAGCAGAATGATTTTCTAAAACATCGTCATATATATCTGAGAAGTATCGTGAGTATCATGCCACTCGTGCTAAAATATTAACGAAAGAACAACACATTGACACACTACAGAGCACACAGTAAGACATAAATGATTTTAACAGCTAGCATATTAACTTCGAAAAAAAGAAAGGGAAAAGTTATAATAATGAACACAAATTTCTAAATGCAACGAGCTACGCCTTTCGGTTCAGTAGCATAAAGGCGTTAATGGGATTTTTCTTTTTTTTTTTTTTTTTTTTGCACGTGCGAACCGCTATACATGATGCGTGCGGCCCACTGAAGTCTGGAAATCACCTGGAGGTGCACTTAATTGTATATTCGCTTTTACTGTACCGCAGGCAGGTCTCGAGGGCTCTCCAACAATTCGGCCTGTTTTTCCGCAGCGTGTCTACTGTGAAAATGCAAATAATGTAAGTACAGTTTGCATTCGTGTAAGCAAACAACAATATTGAGAGGATCGTGATTTGTATATTCACTTTCGCGTTCCATATGAAGATATATTTGCAGGTATCCTTCTCTTGACGCTGCGCCTTCACCGGGTTCCGTCTGCCAGGACTCCGAGCAGTGAGCAAAACCCGAAAAAGAAATTTCTTTCTTTTTGATTTCACTTAATTTGCCTTCGAGATTTTGAAGTATCTCACTGTAGACGCGAAAAGAAACAAAAATAATAATGCAGATCCCACGCACTGTGGGAATCGATGTAAGCGAACCTTTCTGTGCCGTTTTCTTTCACAATATTCATTGCCTCACATGGCACATCGCATCGTGGCAGAAGTATTAAACTTTAATTGAATTATGGGGCTCTACGTGCCAAAACCACAATCGGATTATGAGGCACACCGTATAGTGGCGGACATTGGTTTAATTTTGACACCGGGGTGTTCGTTATAACGTGTCTCAAAATCTAAATGTACGAGCGTTGTTCTTTTTTTTTTTTTTTTTTTCCGCTCCCGTCGAAACGCCGCTGCTGCGATTCGGGATCGAACACGCATGCCGCAGCCACAAAGCTACCGCGGCGGGCACAGGAATGCTGATTTGACTTGTGACCGCTTCCGTAGAGAGTGCGCTTTAATGAGGCGCCATACCATGCTGAATACGCCGGTTCTCGTCCGATCTCATTGGACTGCGGGAGGGGTCATAGGACTGTGGGAGGGGTGCAAACCAGGAAACAGCGGTTAAGAAAAAGGTTAAAGAAACAGAGAGGGGTCTGTGGAAAACAGGGATGCAGACGAAATCAGCACATGGGAACATACAGAACTTTCAAGCAAGAAATTGCGAAGGAAAATATATATGATAACTCTAGGGGAAGCTCTTTGTTGTTTGAAGTCAGGACGGGAGTATTGCGGACTAAGATGTACCGAGTCAAGTACCAAGGTATAGACACGTAGTGCGGTGCGTGTGGAGAAGAAGAGGAAACGGCTGAACACCTCATAATTTTCTGTAAAGGGCTTAACCCTACAGTGCAAAGCAACGGGGCTGATTTTTTCAAAGCATTGGGGTTTAGGGACAGTGAAGGTAAAATAGACTTTAAGCGGGTAGAAATAACCAAACGGAGGTTATCTGATTGGTGGATAAAATCAAGACAGGCGTGAAATTTCACCCACCACAAAGTACAAAATATGTTAATAGTCATGGCTAGGTGGCGTATGCCACCACCCGATTTAAAGGGTTCAGCCTCATCCATCCATCCATCCAGCTTCTGCACGCCCTGCTCGAGTACCGGTATGGTAGGGTAGATAGACAAAAAAAAAACGATTTTTTTTATTTCATTACTAAAGAGTAATACACACTGTGCGGAGCGAAACCGTACAGTGGCGAGCTCGCCGGAGCGCTCGAAGCCATTTAAAATGATGATGATGATGATGATGATGATGATGATGATGATGATGATGATGATGATGATGATGATGACGACGACGACGACGATTTAATGGCATCCCCTTTGAAACGGGGCGGCGACAAATAGTCACCTAGCATGCTTGATTTTATCAGATATACTATACATGTTCTTTATCCAGCATTTTTGTATACCTCTAATTACTCTTTTTCTTTTCCTTTTTTTTTTCAATATTTACCTTACTCATCATTTTAAGAGATCAGGTCGTATCAATCTTTTCCCTGTCTTTTTTTTTTTTTCATCAGTACTCTAATCGTCTCTTGCTTATCTCTACGGCTGATCTGTTGATGTTTCCTTGCACTTTAAACCCAAGCGCTTCTGGAAGTTGCACGTTACCTACGGTTCTTGCTGGGTGAATCCCGTCGCATTCCATTAGGATGTGCTGAGTGGTCTCTGGATCTTTACTGCAGCATACACATGCCTCATATCTAGTTCCGAATATTTTCTCCGGTATGTTCTGGCCCTTAGGCAACCGGTTCGAGCCTCAAATAGCACTGCCCTTTGTGTTATCGTACAGATTTTCCGTTCTAATTTCTTTCTTCTCGTTCTTGTAAATCTCCATGGTCCTCTTTGTTTCCATTCTTTGCATCCAATTCACTGTCTCTATTTCTCTCACTTTCTTTCTGATGACTCCTGGTTGTCTATTTACAGTTTCGATTATCCTGTACTTGGTTGCCAACTTCCTTGACCTCTTCCTCCATTCTGTGCCCACGCTTTTCATGTGCAGATACTTGTGCACTTTAGCCGCCCATTTATTTTTATCCATGTTCCTGCGCCTTTCTTCAAAATTAATTTTGCTCTGTGCTTCCACGACTTCAAAAGAGACACAACCCATGTCACCCTGCACTGCCTCATTTGTGGTTTTACCGTGGGCTCCCAAAACCAACCATCCTACTGATCTTTGGTTAACTTCCAACCCCGACAATATATCCGATTTTAAGCATTGAATGGCACTTGCGAACGTTAGCGCTGGCACCATTACTCCTTTCCAGATTCCACGCACCACCTGATACTTATTGTGGCCCCACAGTGCTATGTGTTTCATTATTGCTGCATTCCGCTTCCCCTTTATTTCAGATTATCTTGGTGGTTGCTTTAGTAATTCTTTCCTTCGTTCATGTGTACGCCGAGGCACTTATATTGCTTCACTGTGGGTATTATTTCTGTTGAATTGACACCACGAAGTTACAGATATATGGGTCTCTGCATTAAAGATCATAATTCCTGATTTCTCTGTGCTAAACTTAAGGCCTAGATTTGTCGCTGCGTTGCCACAGATATTCGCAAGTATCTGCAATCTTTTTTTATTGTCCGCTAATAGCACAATGTCGTCTGCGTACATCAGTCCAGGAACCTTCTGTTGCACCATTTGTCCATTACGCATGTAGGATAAATCAAAACCTAAATCGCTGTTTTCCAGTCGTCTTTCTATACCCTTAACGTAAAGCGTGAACAATGGAGACAGAGGACATCCTTGCTTCAATCTTTAGTGAATTCCCACCATTTCATTACCTTTTCGACCTTTCCATACAACTTGTACTTGGTTGTCTCTATATATCTCCCTCAGCAGCGCCACGAAATCGTCATCTATGCCTTTGTGCTTAAGAATATCCCATAACAATTCCCTGTCTACGTTGTCATGAGCTGCTTTAATATCTAGAAATGCTATCGATAAAGGTCTTTTCTGAGCTACTGAAATCTCTATGCACTGAGTAAGTACAAACATATTATCCTCTAAGCGTCTGCCTGGCCTGAACCCATTCTGTAGTTTCTCCATCCACTTCGACAGTTCTAATTTTATGGCTTGCATTGCCATTCTATATATCACCGACGTTACTGTAACTGGCCTGTACGAGCTCGTCTTATCCTTATCTCCTTTGCCTTTGTAGATGAGGTTCATCTTGCTTTCACGCCATACAACGGGAATTTTCTTTGTTCTAATCACTTGCTCTAAGGCATTAATCATCAGTGCCTTGCTCTTTGGACCGAGGTTTTTGATTAGCTGTATTGGGATTTCATCGGGTCCTGCTGCCGTGTTATTGGGGACATTTTCAGCTGCATTTTTCCAATAAAAGCTTTCTATGCTAAATCGTAATCTCTCAGGCCTCTCTGTCGTTGCTGGATCTGTTTTCTGAACTATACGCTTTTTCTCGTGCCGAAGTTATACCTAATAACGTCTGTGATGTACCGCAGCGCATCGTCTCCTTCGTAGACGTTACCGTCTTCATCCCGTTGGCGAGTTTTTAGTTGAAGCTCCGAGTACTTTTATATGGTTCCAGAATTTTTGGGGGGCGCCTTTGTCTCTTTTGTGAATGTTATGCACCCAACGTTCACTTGCACGTTTAATTTTCTCTTGCACGAGCTCACTCGCCACCCTTTTCTTTTCTCGCTGTGTGTTCCATCTAAGGAGCACCTCTTCGTGTAATCCCAACTTTTTGGCTTCTCGATGAGCCCTAGATGCCTCTTTACGCTCTTGCTTTATTTCCTTGTTCCACCACTTACGTGGTTTCCTCTTTCCAATCCAACAATTGTTTTGCCGTTTCTGCCTTATTTCATGCTGCATAACGTCCACCAGTTCCTTATATTCCCAGACTGTAGGAAAAGCCTCAATTTTTTTCTCTGTGTTTTTTTGCGATTTTTGTTATTTGCTCTTCATTCATTTTAAACATTCTGAGGCTATTGGTTCGTGTTCTGCGTTGCATATCTCTCCCAAACTTTAATGCTAAACGTATATGATCGCTACCCAGGCTATTTTTTTTTTTCATTTTCGTCTATTATCATTTGATATAGTTGTTCCCCCATCTTTTGCATTGGAACTGCGAGCGAAGAGTAGCAGCGCTGTTAATCACTCGTTTCGCGACTACATCGGTTCTACCCATTCTCTGTCCCCTCTCCCCCATCCTCTCTGCAATTCTATCTAGCTTCACTTGGGACTTTGCACGTTCGTAGAAAGTTAAGCGCTGCAATTTCTGCAGTGCTTTTGTGGGGGTTCACGGATAATTACAGCTGTCAAGCGGGTATTGTGGCGACGCCCAGGGAGCTTTAGAGGGCATTGTGCACATTCGACGCGGTGCAAAGGTCCAAACGAGTCACGTCCGAGATGGCCGTACGAGATGGCCGGCACAGAGGTTCAGGATCGTTGACTGCTCGTCCGTGTCGTAGCCACGTGGTCGTAGCACGCCGAGCTAGCGATGGTAGCGATGACGGTAGCGATGACGCTACCTTTTTGCAAAGAAGGTGTCTTTAGCAGACATGATGTATCACCTTCAAACCTGTAAAGAAAGAAAAAGGAGCCCGTGCCTAATAGAAGCCGGCTATATCACTTGTCGCGGTGTCCATCAAGGCATGCAGCGCTCAAGCTGCTGTTTGTACAGACGGTGCACCATCAAGTCAAGCTTCATAGGAATTCGAGTTTATTTTTGACGAAGACAATCGTATCAATATGCATTAACTTTTTGTTGCATTTTTCAGTCGCGCTGTCCGCACGCCTTGTTAGGGCTCATGTGGCCCGCGTAAATACATAAATGACATTCTTGAATATAACAATCGCACCCCGCGTAGGTATAAATCACTGTCGTGCTGCAACTCGTGCATAAAAAAGAAAAAAAAAAACGAGTAGACGCGACAAACTATCAAATCCAAGTCACGCTGGCACCCCGGGAAAAGCAAGGTCTTTCTCGCTGTTAGCACTAGGAAGGCATGCAACACTTACTCGTACATGTAACGAATTTTTTTTATGACTTCCTCTTCAATAATCGCTCTCGTAAGCTGATTCTTCCTTCCCCAAATAATCCTGCAAATATCAAACACGTGGCAAATTCATAACGAATAAAAAAAGCACCAGCAACATTTTTTTTTTTTTTTTGACGATGTAACAATGCTCTCGCAACCGGTGATTTAGGAAACGGCAGGTTCAGCCAACAAAATTGCGAAAATGTAATAAGGGTCCTCAGCACCCCCACCCTCAGCACAATTGTTTCTGTGTTTTCTTTTCTTTTCTCGCAGCCACAATTTACGTGACACTTATATTTGATAGTTTGTCAGTTCTACCCAATTTTCTTGTTGTGCGCACTGATACGCCGATGCCTCCGGTTTAAAACAGCCACAGCGCCAAAAGAATAAATTGTTGGATGTTGCGCATGCGCCTTTTTTCTGCTCACGCTTCATTCCTTTTCTGGAAAACTATCCGACCGATTACGCTGAAATTTTCTCAGATTATACTGAAAGCCCTTGCAAATAGTATGAACCTAAAGCTCAAAAAAATGTTTGAGTTATAATTCTGAGAAAAAAAATTAACTAAAAGGTCTCCGTCACGGTACGGGACAAGTGAGGGCAATATATATTTTTTTTCTTGTGAGATGAATGTAGGAACCCATTTTTTAACGTTCGGATTAAAGTCACCACTATGAGCAATTAGTGTGCAAAAATTCACGGTCATGCTATTTTTTTGTTTCTGAGAAAAGGCAGATTCAATTTTACACCCCAGCCCAATATTTGGTTCTCAAATACAAGAAAATAATAATAAGAAGAAAGGCTACAAAAAAAAATTATACCAAGTGAAGGCCAAAGGCATTCTTATTGAACACACACAAAAAAAATTCACAATAAAATGTGGAACAGTTGATATATAAAACTGAAACCGAGATGACCCGTTTGACCCATGATGTTTATTTTTCAGAAATAGCAGAAACGTACCTGCCATACATTGAACTTAAATTTATCCCGTTTACCGGCAACTGTAGCGCTTCCTTGCCTTCTCACATAACCTTCCCCCTATATACCCCCCCCCCCCCCCCCCCTTTCATGAGAACTGCGAGCGAATCACTCGTTTCGCGACTACATCGGTTCTACCCATTCTCTGTCTCCCCCCTTTCCCCATCCTCTCTGCAATTCTATCGAGCTTCACTCGGGACTTTAGACGTTCGTAGAAAGTTAAGCACTGCAATTTCTGCAGTGCGTTTGCGGGGGGTCACGGTTAATTACAGCTGTCAAGCGGGTATTGTGGCGACGCCCAGGGAGCTCCAGAGGGCATTGTGCACATTCGACGCGGTGCAAAGGCCCAAACGAGTCACGTCCGAGATGGCCGGCACAGAGATTCAGGATCGCGGACTGCTCGTCCGTGTCGTGGCACGCCGAGCTAACGATGGTAGCGCTGACGCTACCTTTTTGCAAAGAAGGTGTCTTTAGCAGACATGACCTTCAAACATGTAAAGAAAGAAAAAGGAGCCCGTGCCTAATAGACAAGGAATTCCTGAACGCCGGCTATCTCACTTGTCGCGGTGTCCGTCAAGGCATGCAGCGCTCAAGTTGTACAGACGGTGCACCATCAAGTCAAGCTTCATAGGAATTCGAGTTTCATAGAATTCGAGCTTCATAGAATTCGAAACGAAGGCAGTCGTATCAATATGCATTAGCTCCTTGTTGCATTTTTCAGTCGTGCTGTCCGCCCGCCTTGTCAGCGCTCATGCGGCCCGCGTAAATACATAAATGACATTCTTGAATATAACAATTCACACCCCGCGTAGGTATAAATCACTGTCGCATAAAAAAGGAGAAAAAAAAACGAGTAGACGTGACAAACTATCGAATCCAAGTCACACTGGCACCCTGCGAAAAGCAAGGTCTTTCTCGCTGTTAGCGCTAGGAAGGCATGCTCACTTATACTCGTACATGTAACGAATTTTTTTTATGACTTCCTCTTCGATAATCTCTCTCGTAAGCTGATTCTTCCTTCCCCAAATAATCCTGCAAATATCAAACACGTGGCAAATTCATAACGAATAAAAAAACCACCAGCAACCTTTCTTTTTTTGACGATGTAACAATGCTCTCGCAACCGGTGATTTAGGCAACGGCAGGTTCGGCCAACAAAATTGCGAAAATGTGATAAGGGTCCTCAGCACAATTTATATACAAACTTGTTTCTATGTTTTTTTTTTTTCTTTTCTCGCAGCCACAATTTACGTGACACTTATATTTGATAGTTTGTCAGTTCTTGTGCGCACTGATACGCCGATGCCTTCGGTTTAAAACAGCCACAGAGCCAAAAGAATAAATTGTTGGATGTAGTGCGTGCGCCTTTTTTCTGCTCACGCTTCATTATTGTACAGCGAAGCTGTTAAGGGCTAGTTCCCCCAGGATCGTGTTCGCTTGTAGAAAAAAAAACATCTATCATCATCAGCATTGGCTCGAGCGTCGTCGTCTTCTTCCGCAGCTGGCTCGTTGGCGCCCCTCGATTTGCGCTCGTGCTGGGCACGCGCTCGTGTCACTGCTCCCGCGTTCGTCGTCGTCTGCTTCCACAGCTGGCTGCGTTGCCGCTAATCATTCCAGCGTACAATTTCACTTCTCTTCTGTCGTCGTAATGGGGAGGCCGCGTTTACGGGAGTAGCAGAAATTGCTTAAGGGAGTGAGCCTTTCATTGTCTTACATAACGAACAGATTTAATTTTGAAGCAGTTTTATGGAAATCCATCCAGAATGAACGCGCTCGGGAAAGGGCTCGTCGTCGACGTGTCGATTCTAGCGTGAGGGCTTCCGAAGCCCAGGCGAAGCGAAGACCGCGTACCCCGAGTTGAGGGAGCGCGATGTTGAGGCCAAACGTCAGCGTCGTCTTGCCCTCCAGGAAGCCGACAACGGTGGTGCACACCTCGGCAACGCTAGCGTCAACTTCCCCGTTGCGACGGCCCCGTTTCAATGCGAGTTTCTTATCCGAACGTTCATGATAGACATGTTCGGTTGGGTGATGCCCAACGACGATACGCCCATTCTCATCGTGGGAATGGGCGTGGAAGGGCTCTTAATTTTCCCCTTATTATCGAGCCCAAACTGCTACCCTCGACATCGCATATGGCAACGGCCACGAAAAGACAGGGTCAGATTTTAGAAATACCAATAGAAAGTATTTACGTCCTTCTATAAGATCAAATTCAGCAACGATGCAATGAAGATGTTACCAGGAGGGCCGGTTTCGCGACGCGCACTTTTCTAGCCCGACCACACGTACACGCCGGTGTCGGGCCGTCGGCTCGCGTCTTGTTATGAAAGAAGGGAAAATTATTTCTTGACGAAAAAATTCTGGAACCGAAATTCTTGGTACCACAAGTTTTTTTTCTCTCTCTATCTCTCTCTTCCGTCCAACGCGTCTCGATAAGAGAAACGCGCGAGTGGCTCTCACATCTCTACCTGCCAGATATCGGCGAACGCGCCTGGGAGGTTGGGGGAGGTGGGAACAAGTGGTGTGTCCACTTCAAAAACGCCTCCATACTGTCCCGTGAAGAAAATTGGGGACCCTGAAAACTTCTAGAATCTCACTCTATCAAAACTTGCCCGCTAGTTGGCACACTCTCAGTATACGGGGTGCAGATTTTTTTTTTTTTTTTTCATGATTTAGCATGAGGGGGTTCAAAGTAGAAAAAAAGTGTATGTGTTGCGTGATTTGTGGGAAGCCGGTCACGTGGTAGAGGTAGGCCCACTCGAGGCACTTTGCGTGCATTCGCGGGCTTTTATCACGCTCGGAAAGACTTATGTGTAGCACGTATTGAGCAACAGAAAGTCGTACCGGGTGCATTATAGTTGGGACACCCTGTATCGTGCAAGTGACGGCGGTCTGCTGTGGCCCCCGTCAGCTGCTGCACTTCGCTCTTCAAAGAGGCAGGATGTGTTTCGAGTGAGCTTCTGAACAACACTTTTCAAGGTGGTGAACGCGGTTTAAATCGTGGACCCGGGACCTCAAAGAAATGTGACGTATAATGCTAACGCATTTCTCTCGGTCGTATACCGCTAAATCGCCGCTGATTCTTTTTAAATCGTTAAGAAAATTTTTGAAGATTGCCCAGGGCAGGTAGCGCAATTCTACTACCTAAGCTGGATTACTCTCCGCACGGCAGGCAAAATGCCCAGAGTAAATTGCACTAATGGTCGCGATTGTATATACTGTAAATATACCAAATCGTCAATCTGTGCCTTTCTTGTCGCTCTGTACTTTTTTTCTATTCTGTACAGTTGTTACTGCACCCCCCGGGCCCTCGATGAGGCGTCAGCCGTCGCCGATGGGGTTTCCTTTCTTTCCTTTAACTATCACAAATAATAGACGCTTTTTCCGCAATCAGACGCAAGCTGTCGCCATCGCCGGAACGTGCTACGTGTTGTTGGTGCCGCTTTCTTTCCGGCCAACTCGCCCGGCGCCTAGTTCGAAGACCCCCCACGAACTAGTTGTCTTCAAGGCTGCGGCAGCAACGTTTCAAAGCTGAAAGCGTGGAATTTGGAAGTAACTTAGGATGCGGGACAACATTGCCCTTTCGCTTGTAAGGCGGATCTGTGGACGATATTTTTTTGGTGGCCGCAGAGCTTCGCAGGGCAGCCAACTCATGGAACTGCTAAAAACATTCATCGAACACTGCACCTCGCTCAAAAAAAAAAAAAAAAAAAAGTAAAGTAAAGTAAAATCGACCGACCCCATTCTTACGTAGGAATCTGTGCTAAGCGAAGCTTTATTGATGTTTGCGCAAATGGTCGAGCGTAACGCTAACGACCGATGGAAATATTTGTACAAAACGACGCAAACAGAATGTAAATACACGCCCGTGCACGTTAAAGAATACCAGATGGTCAAAATTAATCCGTAGCCCCCCCATGCAAATTTCCTCATTTCTTCACCTCACCTAATCTTCTGTCGTAAAATAAATAAACATAAATGTATATATTTTAAAAACAGCTCATTAACTCAGCAATTCCTGGTCGTTCCGGACTGACCGACATATAGCATCTCTGCAGTTAAGCTACGGTCCCGAGTTCGACGTGCACTGCGTGCCTATACTTTCAGCTGCTGCACACCGTGCCCTTACCCTGCTCTTACTTAGTACATCGCGCAGCGCTTATCTGTATCACTGTATCTGTACAAAGCAGAGTCCGTCGGCCTCATCGCCATTACTTTTGTGCTTGTAGGCAAGGCCAAACTTCAGATGTTTGAGCAGCGAGCGCGGACAGGAGGCCACGTGAGCTTGACTGGAGCGTCAGTGCGTGTTCGAACGGGAGCTGATTCGCAGACAACACCTGGCCATCTTGTGCATAGTATTATTTTTCTTGGAATCGTTTCTAATAACGTCTACTTCACTTTAATCACAGCTTTGTTTCTGTCTCTCTCTTTCTTACTGTTTCTCGCTCAAGAAACGATTACGATTTAAGACGTTGATGTTTCTGCAGGTAAGCCCCGAAAACCGCGAGGTCACCACGATGGGCGGTTCCCGAAGCACCGCCAAGCCGCTGTCAAACAGAACCTAACGCAGTGGGACGGCCGTGCCACGGTCGCTTCAAACGGGTTTCACGGAGCCTTGAAATATGTCGTAAACCTGGACGACGAGGCTCGACGGCGGCGGGAGCCCTGTGGCCCGCGCCCGACGTCAATGGCGGTGGTGCGAGCACGGCGACACAAAATGGGAGCCTTTCTCCTCTTCCGGACCAGGGGAACGGAAGTTGAAAAGGGGACTGCGCCGAGGGAAAGGGCTCCCTTCACGACCCCCGGCCGCGAGAGGAGTGCCAGCAGTTGCTGTCCGCGCCTGGCGCCGACGCTAGGAGCCGTATCAGCAGCCAGCAGCAGCAGTGGGGGAGCCCGGCTGCGCGCGCGGCGGTGCGACAGACCCAAAAAGCAGCAGGAGGGACGAAGGGGGGGCTCAGGCTCAAGTCGTGGGTGCCCCCCTCGCATCCCCTCGGGCGCTCCAGGCAGCGTCCCTTTGAGCTTCCTTTTGGGGGGAAGAGCTAGCGAAGCGTACGATGAGGGCACGCCGCGCAGGCCGCGAGCTTTCGCTCGCTCTTTTTGCTTGAGTCCACGCTAGCTGGGTCGTTGCGTTCACGGCGGCAGCGGCGGCGTGTCCGCTCGCAGCAGCAGACGCGGAGAGGGGAGCGTCGGCCTTTTCCGAGAAAAACAGCGGCGCTACGCCGGCCTATCCGGCCTATCCGGCGGCGGCGAAAGGACCGACCCGCGAAGGCCGGCGGCGCCTGCTGCTGCAGGCCTGACGCTGGGGCGTCTTCTCTGCCGCCCCCCCCCCCCCCCCTGCGCCCCCTCTTCGCCGCTGCGGGGGCTGGCTTCTCTGCGCGTGACACTTTTTGCTTGCCGCGGTCGGAGGGGGGCTCCGGATCTTTGAACCAGCGGCGGCGCCCGCTGCAACGCTCGGAGCGTCGTCGTCGCCGCTGCCGGACGGCAGCAGGGAGGGCGGCATGCGCGCCCTCCCCCCCACCCCGCCACCCGGCCGAGAGCGCTCTTCTGGCTGTTTGCTTGGCCGCGCGCGCGGACCAAGTTAGCGGCGCGCCATCAAGTAAACAGGCAGCGGGCAGACACCGCCGCCGCCGCTGATGCTCGCCGCGGCTTCGGCGTAATTAGGAGCAGGCCCTTGGAAGCGCGCGGCTGGCCCGTTTTTGTCTGGAATGTTTCTCGGGAACTTGGGTAGCGCCGCGCGAAGCAGCCCGGCGTAAAACGTCGCTGGGAGGAATCTTTCTCTCTCTTTTAGCGGGGCTTTTTTTTTTTTTTTTTTTTCGTCCCCTCTTGGGGGTGCGGTCCGGTCGCGGGGAAGGCCACGAGGGGGACTCGGAGAGCAGAAGGGGGGTGGGAGATGGTGGGGGATCGCTCCGACGCTGGTCGGCACCTCCCCGGGGGTGTGTTGGTTAGAGAGGGGGGGAGGCGCACACCGCCGCTCGTTCGTCGGCGGGGGTCAGTGTCTGTCTGTGCGGGTGCGGCGGTGGCGAGAGCGTCAGCTTCGCTTTCCTTTGTCCAGTGCGTGGACGCTGGCCACGCTTAGCCGCTGGCGCTTAGCCGCCACTGAGGGTCGCTACTCAACGTCGCGCGCGCAACGCAGACGGACTGTACACGGAAGGCGCGATGGCTCCGGACTCTGTCGAAGCGTTCATAACCAGCGTCAAGAAGTACCCGATACTTTACGACTGCAAACGTCTCGGCTACAGGGATGTCGAAAGAAAGAGGGAGGTTTGGGAAATGGTCAAGCAAGAAACTGGAATGGAAACCGGTAAGTGACAAACCCGTCGTCATGCACTCGCACCGCGACAGCTGAAATGGGACCCCCTACATGTCGTCGCCCGTACAGCGAGATGCTTTATTTTCCAGTTTTCCCCGGTTTATCGCGCTTTGTACGTTCACGGTCGAGGCCGCCAATCGTCGGTAAACATGAGCGACGCATGTTGCATGCTTTGCTGTTTTTGCTGAACAAAGACGGCGTGCGTTTCACGTGACGAGAACGGCAGCGCGCACAGTTTAAATGTTTTTTTTTTTTTTTTTTTTTGAATCTCGCTGACTGATTGGCGCTGCTTACGTAAGATATCCGCGATATTTAAAATGCTAAATGAACACGTGAAATGGGAATAGGACTTTGTGATGTGCGTGATGTGGCCGTGGAAAGTGTAATAGGTGCTGAAACGATTGCCGAAAACTTAAGCTCTCTGAGCGTGGCCGCAAAGCCAGCTAGGTAACCGCCGTCGCGGCAGCGATATCCGCGCAGTGCTCCCCCCCCCCCCCCCCCCCCCCCCACTTCTTTTTTAGTACTATATGGCCTTAATTAAGTACTGTAAGTCTGATATTTCATGCTGCCGCTTTTGTGTATTGCAGTTGACGACTGTCAGCGTCTATGGAAATCTCTTCGAGACCGGTACATCCGAGAACTGAGGGCACTGGAACATCCAAGCCAGCTGCCCTGGGAAGCACGGAAGAGCAAGTGGACGTACTTCAATTCTCTTGACTTCTACAAGGACTGCGGTAGAGCTGCAAGGTCAGTGTTTGGTCCCATGTTATTTACAGCGTTTACTACGCGCGCGCCTAGCCCACTAGCCGACAGGCGTTTCGCCTAGATGACGAGTGCGAGATAGTGATTAACAGCGAAAAATAATAAAGTTAAACATCAGTGTATAAAACGCTGCCCGACTTGTCTGTAAGATTGTAATGCAAAGTTAATACCTCTGATTACTTCATATTGAGTTTCTGAAGCACAAAACATCTTTGGTTGATGTACTCTTCTAGCCCTTAGCACAAGTGATTTTTCTACATTTTTTTTTTTTTTAACATTCCAGAGCCAAACAGCCACTGGGTATTAGAGACACGGGTGCTTTAGACCACTACTCCAATGGAAGTGAGCCAGCTGTATTGGAAGACAGCTTCACATCAGAAGGGCCCCCTCCTGCTCATTCCCACTGCCCAAAACTGGTGATGAGTTCTCCACAGGCTGCGCCTGAGGACTACGCCCCGCTCAGGCTGCACCAGAGTCCCGAGCCACCCGAGAAGAAACCCATGCTCAATAATGAGTCAATGGACTCATTTGAATCGGAGGTTCTCAACATCCTTAACCGTCCGCTCGACGAAGACGAATACTTTGCACTTTCCATTGTGCCTTCCCTGCGGCGCCTATCCTTGAAGAAGAAGGCGCTTGCCAAAGTCAAGATACTTCAAGACCTGGCAGTGATCGAGTTCGGTGAATGAGAACTGCCGAGTGATGCTGCAAGTTTTGTTCTCCGTCAGTGCCATATTTACCAAAGGAAGCGTGGGACCAGTGATGCCATGAAGAAAGAATATTCAGTGCCTTTTCTGCTGGTTACAGCAGCAAGACTGAAGTCTCGAAAGTGATGCTGTGGTGGGGCATCGAAGCCAAGAGCAGAGAAATGCGGCACGCCACCTCGTTAAGTGGCAATCACAATGTTGCTGCAACAGTCACAGCTCTTGGTTCAGTTTTTGATACACTGTGTTATGCAAGAACTGTCTTAAAAAAAAAAAAAAAAATCCTCCAGTGCACAGGACGCTGGCTATGGCATTCAGGGATTTCATTTTATTGTAGTCATAGCGCAGCCTGATATCTAGCGAGTCTTGCCAGGTGCAAGGCGTAACTGGCTCTGTTGCCGCGTCCCAAAGACAGTGATATTTTTCTAACATGTGCCAAGGACACTCCACGAGTGCCAGTTAGTGGAATTAAGTCTACACTGTTACTGTTCAGGTGCCAATGTCTGTTTGTGTGCGTCATAATGAGTTGTATATGCTGCCATGCAAAGCCAGATCTCTGGAACATTTCTAGAAGTTGCAAGTGCCTTTCAGTGCTGTGCAAGTTCCATCCTCTTTTTTTTTTTTTTTACAAAGTGTTTGCAGTAATAAATAGCCATTTTTGGTGATTCTGAAGTTGTGCTTTATTCCTGTCACCTTTTATTTTTTCCTCAAAAGAAAAACAACGATACAACTGGGTGCTTCTCTGGCTGGCACATATTTTGAACAATGCACCTGAAGTAATTGAAGAGGACTATAACTTTAGGAAGAAAGCTGGGTCATTGTTGCACAGTTGTCCTGTGAAATGTCATATATATAAAAAAAAAAAAAACAACAGCTGCACATGCTGGGAATAACAAACATGACGTGCCGCACATTAGTGCAGTCATAACTTAATTAAAAAGAACGCTGTAGGGCAGTACATAACTGCGTAAGCAGTATGGACTAGTTGTAACCGTTGGTGGAGTAGGTGAAGGCGTAGTCTGCACACTCTCTGACAACACTGCATTGTATGCGAAAGTCTCTCCGAGTCGCAGAGGTAGTTTGTCCATTCTTCTAGCGGTGTCGTAGATCACAGTTTTGGCTCCGGTTTGTGTATTGACACATAGATTACGGTGCCAAGTGCAATGATGGCAGGGATTCCAAGACCAACAGAGGTAACTGACAGCACTGTCACAGAAACGTGCTCCAGGGGCCGCTCTCCAAACCCACTTGACATGGCCCTGCACACAGCAAACGAGAAATGCCATTTGTAATATGCAGACAGATATAAAACTAGGCCGGTGCTTAAAATATATGGTAGGTTATGTAAACTGACGGCCTCGCTTTGTAAATCTTCTGGGCCAGGGACAAAAAAGCTTGCTTAACTCATGCAGAAATTTTACTGCAACGAATGCTTAGCATTTTCGTACGGTTTTATGCTAGGGCTGCCCGCTGTCCCGTTATTGACAAGATGCTGCTGCTTTTCTAGTCATACCTGCATCAATGCTTTGGAAACTATGTTGCAAGAACACCCCTGGGTCGGAAGGGCAAATAAGAGTGGAAAGGACCAATGTGGACTTCTGAATTCTTCAATAGATGGCAATAAACAAAAATGGGAAGTACTCTGTAGTGTACCGAATCGCTGCATAATGTGTACGTAGTCCTTTGTAATTTCATATTACTTTATAGTTGTGCTTTGTATTCAGGTTGCATAGGATTCAGATTTGTTGTTATATTTTGTTTCGAAGTAACCTTCCAAGAACAAATCTAACATAGACCGCTAACAATAGAAATGTGAGTGAGACGTTTTACTTAAAAAAGCAGTGTCTATAATCTATTCTTGAGTCTGCACCTCCTCTACCTTTCATATGCAAAAGTGCAGACACTAGTGATGTTATTAATTTGACATACCTGAAAGATGTGCGTTGAACAAAGGAACTTTACATTGTTCAACACAAAACATAAGAAAAAAATGTCACTTGGTCCAACTTCTAAGGCCACAGGTGAAATTATAACTGAATACTTGACTACAGTATCAATACAAAAGCTGCATTCAGTAAGCGAAAGAGGTTACATGATAACGGAAGCATGCCATAAATGTCCCATAGCCTGCATAGAACATATATCTATAGCATAGATCTTTCTTAATTTGCTCTCTTGTTTTCTATTAAGCCAGTATTATTAGTACTATAATACTGCTGCCATGTTACAAGGCTCCTGAACATTAAAAAAATTCTATAAAATATCCTTGGCTTGTATGTGCACCCAAAGCTCCTAGTACAAAGTGGCCTCCAGTGCACAGACAAATATGAAAAAGAAAAATGTCAAAGAAGGGGCAAGTAGCATAGTCGACATCTGATTTTTATATGAAATTTAAGAAATAATCAAAAGATGTACTGATGAAAACACACCAAAGGGAAATGTAGTGTCAAGAAAGACCAAGAGGTTACCTTTGTAAAAAGACTGTATTTGTTCACTGCAAAGTGGTACTTGGTCGTAAAATTTAGTATGACATAGTATTAGGTCATAACTGAAGCCATGCTCCTCTTCCTAACTTTTTTCACTTACCAGCATAGACGATAATTATATCATTCTAAAAATGTAGTTGTCTCCACCACTTTCAGTCAATCAGGAGGTACTACAGTTATAAAAGTATCAGCAGTGAAAGCCACAAAGAAAAACAAAGCGTAGCAAGAAAACAAAGAAGTCACTGACAGTGACAAATCTTGAAGCAGAACTTCACTGCAATGGGTCTTCTTCCTGCCACTGTTATTAATGCTCCAGCGGGGGATGCGTTGTTACACTTCAGACATTTCAGATAGCTGATGGCAACTTACTCCAGCGGTAGTGAACCGCTGCAGCTGTTGTGTACAATAGCATTCCATAAGCCAGGTTGGTAATGGTATTGCTGCTGGCAGCATAGTGCAATAGGGGAAAAAGAAAGCGGGGGGGGGGGGGGGGGGGACAGAAAAACCTAACAGCCAGGAATTCACCTACTGGCTTTGAGCTAGGATGGGACAAATGCAACATAGCAGCCACAAGATTGTCATGAATGGGAAATTCTCAGCAGCATTCTACTGTATGTTATTTCATAACACTACTCTATCACGTTAATTTGGCTGTGTTAGCTATAGGTGCCCCTTTAAACTTAAAGTTCAATTTATGTCATTAGCATATGATATCTGAGCTAACATATTCATGCCAAATGCAGAAAATAATGAAATGCCACTTTTGGTGCCCTGAAACAAGCCTAAGGACATGCTCTCATCAATTAAAACACATACTAATGAGAACCTTTCGGGCCAGAGTGTCCAGTGATGGTAGTCATCAAATCTCCCCACTACTCACCATGTGGCATAGTTGTTTTCCTGGTACCAGCCGTCGCCTTCTGAGCCAAAGGCCACCATGACAGCTGAAGAGGCTACTTTGGGTGCCCTATGTGCAAGCCATGCTGTTGCCACATTAAAGCTCCACCAGCTTGCAGCAGAGGTGAGGTTTTGATATGCAGCATCAACTGATAGCGTCACTGTTCTTCCTGGATCACGATAGCAGACTGGCTTCCAATGAAGATAAAAAGTGGACGAGGAATTTTCATTTTCATCGAACAGGGCCACACTCTGCAATGTAATAAGAGTGCGATACAGTAAGAAAGCACATGAGCACAATTATTCCTCAGTACCAAAGACACTTGTGCTCGTGCATAGGCAAACCAATCTTATACAGTTAAACCTGGATATAACGAAATTGAAAAAATCCTGAAAAACTTCAATATAAAGAGGATTTCGTTATATGCAGGTTCGGCACAAAAACTCGAAAAAGAAACGCTTACCGTATTTACTCGATTGTAACGCGCCCTCAGTTGTAAAGCTCACCCGTTTTTCGTTTTCGTTGAAGCACTCATCCTTGGAATGTCACACCAGGTACCGGATGCGTGGACGCGTTTAGTTTCGAACAAGCGCGAGGCATCGGAAACGAAGAGCGAGCGTCACGATGGTGTCGTAGCGTCGTATAGTGCTACAGTAGAACCCCGCTGTTACGTTCCCGGGGGCTGTGTTTTCCCGGCTGTTACGTCGTTTTCGGCCGGTCCCGGCACAGCTCCCATAGAACCCAATGCATTGGTAACACCGCTGCTGCGTTGCAACTGTGGGACCGTTCCCGCATCATACGTTGCGAACTGCCACCCCGCGCCAGGCCGAGCGGCCATTTGGACTTTTCATGTCGCTTGGCTTGGTGGCTTGACGATGGCATTGGCCGCCCAAAGTGCTGGGGGCGACAACTATGACGTATTTTCGGTTTCCGCCAGCAAAAGTATGGCCCTTGAGATCCGTATTTGCTATATAAAGATGGTGTCTATGACGCGTTGTGGCCCTAAAATTGGTTTTGGCTCATAGATATTCCGTATAAATTCCAAGGGCGATAACGCAGTCGATGCGCGCCGTATGCTGTATGTGCGAGTGAAAACATGCGAGGGGAGCCGACGACCACGCGCGCGCTAGAAAAGCAGGGAGGAAGCGCGCCTTCTTCCGTTGCGCTCGAGGCACCGGCGAGGGAACGAGGGGGGAGGGATAGCGGGGCGGCGTTGTACTGTACTTTGACGTCAACTGCGTACTGCGCGGCGGCGCGCGGTCGCGCGGGCCGTATCTTGAAAGCGATCTGCGTTGGGGTAGAGTCTAGCAGTGTAGGTGCGTCGGCGGCTCGTAGCTTTGTGCGTGTTGTGTGTTCTTGGCGCTCAGTTTGCGTTGAAGCGGCAAGATCGCTGGGTCGAGGGATGCAGGCCCGCCTTGCCTCGCAGTCGCCGTAAATTCGAGCGTGCCAAGCGCGATGCCGCCGTTTCGCATTCCGTCGCGGCAGAGAATGTGCTTCCGGTTGCTGCTCGTGCGAAAATGACAAAATTTGGGGCGAAATCTCTAGGTTGTCGGCGGGGAAAATTCGTTATTTCGAGGGGGTCTCCCGCTGCCACTTCGTTACGTAGAGGTCTTAAATACATGTGCTTCTATGGAGTAAGGGCGGGGAATAGAAACACTTCATTATATCCAGGAATTCGTAATATGGAGGTTCGTTATAAGCAGGTTTAGCTGTACATTATAGGTAACCAATAAGAAAAAGAGCACAGATGTAACTATTAGAAGACCTACAGGTCATTTCTGCTTAAGTAAAGAGCATTCATGTGGCAAGGATTTCGAAACCACGCCGCAGTTGCCGTACCTGTAAAAAATGCCACTACAATGCAGAAGGCAATGCTACGTGAAAGAGTATGCAGCATTCATGAGCCACACTGTAAACTAAAATATACCTTTTTAGTAGAGTACCCTCAATAAAATCAATGAAGCTAACTTCCTTGGTCACAAGTCAGCCCCTCACCCTTTTGCCCCCAGGTTTCAGATTAAAAGAGAGAGAGAGAAAACATCAATGTCAGAAATCTGCAGGTTCTGAAGAGAACATGTTACCTCATGCAGAAGAAGCTTAAACCACCCTGACATATTTTAAAGATGACAAATCAAACTGCTATAGGCACCTGAAAAAGGCACAACATAAAACTGTTTTTACCATGGCTTGCAATGTGCTTGCTAAACATTGCATTTTATGAAGCAGGGTTCCTCATAACAAAGTACACTCTTCAAGAATGTAATTTGTATAGGAGAGCAGCAAGAAGGAGCACTTCTGCTACTTCAGAGAGACCAATCTTCGATTGGTGTGGAGAGTAAGATCAAAGTGGTGGTGGTGGGGACATTAAACATTCCAATTTTCTTCTAAAGCTTTTATCCCATACCCTCTACAGGCTAACCAGACAAGTTCAGAATTTGGCAAAAATAGCAACCATGGGCAAGCCTGCATATATTTAACAAAGGTTGTACATCAGGGAGCCACCTAAATGATAGTGAACATCTCCGTGGCACAAGTCTGCTTCTGGCTACGTACAGTGCAGTCCACTATTAAAGGGAACACTCTAATGTACGGCTCTCATTTAAGCTGCCACTCTAGCTCCTAGTGATGGCTGAAGCTGTGTCAATGCATTACACAGCTAGGTGCGTAGAAAGGTGCCACTGCCATCAACCACAAATCAGCTGCTGCAAAGCCGGGTGATTGTACACCTGCCAGAGCGAAAGAGTCACACATGCTCTACACCGATGCTTTTCCTGCAACACTGAACCACAAAGTACATCAACATTGTGTTTTGGCAGAGATCCCTCTTTTTCTGAGGTTGGCCATAAAGTACCAGGGTGCTTACTCCCCATAATTGTACAATGAGAAAGGAAACGTACACATGCACACATTCCGGGCCCCAGTGACATTGATTCCTTTGACTAGACTATTACAAACAACAGTTATGAGCTAACTACTCCTGAAAATGTTTAGAGTATCTTACATAATGCTCTGAAAATCTAAATTTCATTTTTTTTCTCCTTTTCATTAATTCAAGCTGTTTTCACTGCTTGTGCATGAAAATTCTTGCACTTAAGGAAACTCAATCTCAACCAAATTTTACATGCATCCAAACAGATATGTAGAATGCAAGTATATAGGTCTTATAATAATTTTCGTCAATTCCTATTATGTGCATTTTGGGAAAAAACTCAGCAATGTTCTCGAAAATCAAAGTTGAGATTAAAATTTTTATCTCTAAACAATAAAGCGAAACAAAATTAATTTTTTAGCTTCCTTGCAATCTGTGCTCTATGTGGGACAATAGGCTATTTTATAACACTCACTTAGCAATGATATGAAGCTCCAAACTTGTACAAGAGACCATACTTTTTCCACTCTCAGGGGCACACAGAAAAATAAATAAGGTTTTGATAAACTAAGAACACATTCTAAATGGCAGATTAAACTCTGTACAATACATAAATTTTATCCAGCTAGCTTTATTATTATTGAAAATAGATTTCTGAGGTGCCATCTCTCCTTAACTTCCTAAATTCCAAGGCGTACTCAGTGGCAGGTCACAAATAGCATGTTCCACCTGTTCTCCATCCCTTCATGCTTCTGTAAAGCAATTTCCGTATACATCACACAGGCACAAAGACGAGGCACTGCAGAGGGTTAACAACAGTCAGCTTCTTTGGCAGGTGTGCAGGCAAAGGAGACAGACCACAGCACAAGCAAAGGCACCGTAATGCAGGAGGTTTTGAAAAGGGGGTCGAAAAAGGATTATTCTGACCTTACATTTAAAAACAACCTCTTCACATTCATGGGATGGAAAACACCGGCAGTGCTTCCGCATGCCGGCAAAGATATGCCACGGAAGGCATCATTTGTGCGTCGTGATAAATGGCACTGTGAAGGTAACACAAATAGCAAAGAGAAGGAAGGCGAGGAAGAATCGGATGAAGTAATTTATCAGCACATGCATACATGTTCTCTCCTATAGGCACTTGCCACAGCATACTTAACCTTTCCAATTACTGCAGGCATTCCTTCACGTTTTACATATGGCAAAAAAAAAAAAAAACTCTAAAACTTGGTTGTTGAAAAGTTGGGCAATGGCCCTACTCACTGTAAAAACGCCTGGTGTGTACTCATCATCAAAAGTTCTCGTAGTGCTGATACCGTAGCTTCTGTTATGAGATGAGTCATCGAGGACAGTTAGCTCGAATGCAAACTGTGACGTCTTGCCTAGTTGAGGTGAAAGGTTGAGCAAAGAGAGCTGAATTTGGCTACTGTCGCTTGTGTAGAAGAGATGCGGAAACTGGATGTCATGGCCATCGCTGTCTTGGACTTCAAGCTAAAGAAAGATGGAAACAGGTTAATAAAGCTATTGAAAGCTGAGAATAACTAGTACACCTGTAATGTGCTTTCACACCACACACAATTACAGAAAGAGAGAAGTCATTGAAATGATACGGGAAAGAGGTCTTGCAAAATTTCAGCCATCCTGCACACCGTGAATGCTGCATAGGACAGACACCCACACAATTTTCCGCTCTACTTAAACTGATAGCAAGCTGTAAACAAACATACATAAACAATTATAAAACAATGATGACTTTGAGATGAAACAAGCATGGTTCACAGAGAATGCAATTCCTACTATGCCCACAGTGATGAACAGTGACTTCTGCTAGTATTTGGACCCTGACGCTATCAAATTGGCAAAATTTTGTTAGTGACAAATTAAACTGGTTATGTCAATAGCACCTGTAACAGTACTATACAGCCTACTCACTTTAAAACTGCCATCGCACAACATTTTACATGCACATTTATACTGGAACAGTTTCACAGCTCATATTACACAAAACATTTATAAAATTTGTCTATTATTAAGAGTTTTAATGAGTCATTCCATAAAGCAGACACACCAACATCCATGGCTAAACGCAGTCATCTATCATATCTTGACCAAGTGCAGAGGCCTTACTAGATATGAAAAACTAGGAAGGAGCATGTGTCAAATCATCCAGCCTTTAAAAGGCAACCTCTTCTGATGCTGTTCTCTCACGGCTTTAAGTTGTGGAATCTTAGGAAATGCGCACATCACACATTGAATCCTGGGAGCAGCATGCCGTATGTGGCTTAGGTCATGGCAGGATCGAGTGCTGGTTGCTTTCTACTGTTGTCATTGCAATGGGAACGCTAGCTTCATGTTAGCTGCATGTTGCAACTTCCGAGTGGTTGTGCAAGTGGCACAGCAGACAAGCACACGATGAAACCAGCTTGACCATGCCAGCTGACTACAAAACACTGCTTGCCGTCACTTGCTTGGTCGCTTTTTTCCATGATTCCTCCTTTTTATTTTTTAGGACTAGGCTTCCAGATTGTCATGTGATGCTCCCCCTCCTACTTTTTTTTTTTCTCCACAATGCCACAGAAAGGCCATGTTGTTAGCATGTAAAGGTATATAAGGAACGCACCATGTTGGTAGCACACATTAGACAGATGCACTTAAAGTTACAGCCTGTTTAGCTCAATTATACAAAGAGGACTACTACTACTACAATGCAAGCGACTAGATGTTCTGCCCAAGTGAGAGGTACTAATACGTTTGTGTAATTTTCCTACATCCTCGACCCCGGGCCAATGGGCAAGAAATAAATGTTTCTTGGTCCCTGATGAGACGCTTTCACATGTCAGCGCACACAACCCAGTGACACATGCTGAGGTGTGAGTGCCACTAGGTTTTAATGCAATATAGGTGTGTGAAGGACAGAGTGCAGTCGACCAAACCAATGGCTAAACCTGCAGACAATACAATCACAGCCTTCAATTTTGCATCTACAGCAGGTGCCTTACATCAGTTATTAATTATGGTGAAGTACATCTCACTTGTGACTTAACTACTTTCCTCACTCACAACATGGAAGTGGCATCACCTACAAGCAGTGTTCAAATAAAGGGTTTCACTGCTCCACTACGCAGTGGAACATATAACCGTGACACAGTTGCTCACCGCACTTGCGTGCAGAGTAGTTCATTCATTCCATGCTGCCCTCTTTCTCTTAACATTACTGTGCATTGCTTTATGCATTAATATGCCAGATGTACTGACGGGATACTCCAGCAATGCTAGTGGTGGTTGTACATTTTCGTTTTGCCTGAGCAGTATACTGTGCCATATTAGCTCATAAGCTGTCACTGCAGTGGTTAAGATTTAGTGGTTGAAGTTAAGCACGGCTTAAAGATATGACAATCAAGTACAATGCAACAAATATAAAAACAGCAATTAATTTTCCCTCTAAGCACAAGGTGCAGGTGGCAACTTCCTTGAAGTGAACTAATATACCTATGCCCCACGTGACAATAGAAGGTTCACAGTGAACTTAAGGCTGATATCTCAGGTGGGATGGCAGTCTTACCGTAAACTGAATGGTGCCATTGCTTGAGAAAAAACCCTCATCATGAGCAGAAGTGGTTGCATGTGCAACAAATGTTGCAGTGACCAAGCTGCTTCCATTGCCAGTGCAACCCTGAATTTCCTTCCATAGAAGTTTGCTCTGGTCAATGTAGTGGGTGCTATTCTTCTCAGTAGTGTTAAGATGAGCCTTGTTTTCCGGGTCATTGTACTCCAAAAGCTGAAAATTAAAACATATACAACAATGACATTCAATGTTTAAACCGCATTCTTGCACAGTTTGCTTACTTCGGCATTCATTCTCTCTGCAAATGAAGCTTGTTGATGAATTTTCCTCTTTTTTTTAATGTAAAAGTTTGCTTAGGGGCATAAATGGCTATATTTCTTCTCTTTGATTTGTTCACATGCTGTCATATACTTGATATCACTGTCTTATAAAGGACCCCTTTTTTTTTTTCTATGTTGGCTTTCATGATAGGTCAATCAATGGGAGTTAAGGTCAAGGCACAGAGAACAATACTCTAATATGCGTACCTGAAAGTGACGATTACTTTGCCTCTTCCCTCCCCATTACGAGTGCTGGCTGCTATATTACAAGATGGGCCAATGCCAGGCCACAACACACTATTCTTGACTTAATTCGATGCTAGGACCTTTTAGGTGGCACCACAATGCAGTCATATGGCTTTCAGTTTCTTGAAGTGTGGTGCGCATTCTCTATTCTGGTTTCTGTCGGACATGTTTACTGTGTTTGAGTGCCACAAGTTTATGAAGAGTGAGGCGTTTCCCATTAAAAATGTGTCCAACTTTGTCATGTGGTCTATACTTGCAGCTGGTCACTAAACAAACAGAGCATTCCTCACAAGCACCAAAGAAAGCTTCGCTTCAAATGATTACCACAGTGTGTGGTACCCACATAATTTCGATCTTTAATTGATGTAAAAATAAATAGAAAAGTGTTTACTTCCTTTCATATTTTAAATGGAGTTAGCAATAAGAAAAAAAAAAAACAATAGTGTCCCCTGCAGGTTGTAGCACTAATTAAAACTGCTTTGGAAAGTTGTGCTGCATGCTTGCACAACTTGTCTACAGCATTTCAATTGTGTTTCCAAAGAATGAAGGCTGATTGTTCATTGTAAAAAGAAGCCATCAATCCAATGTTCAGGCAGCCACGTCAGCACCACCAGTGTGAAGATGTAAATCCAACGCAGTCCAAATTATAAGTGACACGCTATCACCGAAAACGGATTAACACACAACTGTCAGCGTCTTTTACAATGGGCATAATGACTTTTTATGGGGGTGGGGAGGGGGGGGAATGCAGTCGAGAGCGTTGCATATCAAACATATGCAAGCACACCTTCTTTTTTTTTACACATTTTGCAGGCTTTCTTTGGAGCCTGGAAAAAGCACCACATAAAAGATAATGTCAAAAAAAGAAAAAAAAATTTATTGAGCATTTCCGAACATGCTCTACAACTATTCCAGTCAAACGTATGCCTTAAAATGAATAACTTAAACATCTTCATAACTGAACTTGGTTAACTAATCACACTTCAATAAATGTTGAGTAACCCAGGTAACCTATGTAACCCCCTATGAACTATACGCTCTCAATTGCCTAAGATATGTACCACTTTTAATAAATCTTTGTTTAAGTTACATGAAATACCCAGTATAATGATAAAAATACAGAATCCTGGCTTGTCTTTACAAACAATAGTTTCATATAACACATGCACTAAAATTAGTACTTATGAGTTGTGTAACTTTTTAGCAGCCGTGACTACTACAAAAACAAACATTTTGCTACTTGATCACGGAAAATTGTGTTTCGAATATTTGCTGCACACATGAAGAACAAGATAATTAAATAACTTCTTGCATACGTTCATTACATATTATCTATTCCCACTGCATTTGGCACTCATATACACTCAAATTCTAAAAAAACTTGGAGGATGCTCGAGCTCTGCCTTTAAGAGTGGAGTGTAATAGCATTGAAAGATTCCAGACTGTTTGTTAGGCTTCCCGGCAACGGCAGCTTTCTTTTTTCTGCACCTTCGCCTCAGCGCACCGCCGCCGGAGGCGGGTGCTATCTGGATGGAGTTTTGCAAGGACCACCGACTGGGGCGCGCCACTGTTTGAAAGGTAGAAATGCTGGAAAAGGGGTTTGTGTCTGAGTTTCCGCGTAACGTAATTATGTTTTCTTGTATATTCAAAGTACAATCTGACGCTATCATATTTTTAGGTTGTGGTTAAGTCGTACTTTACGATTTTTCTGATGAATTTTACTTTGACAAATTCAATTAGTTCACCAGCGCCTCTGCGCCACGCAGAGGGCCTGCGTGGTCGGGGTGGTTCGGTATGATTTTCTTGGCCGTGGATGCAGCACGCCGACACCGATGCCAGATTTTCAGCGACACGGGGCCCTTAATGTTATCGTGTTAATATATGCAATATCTGTCCCCAGGCAAGGTACCTTACATTATGCACATTTTATGAAAAAAAAAAAAATCATCAAGTGCTTTCTTCATTTCTTTTGTCGATTCATTAACAACAAGATGATCAAAATCTATCTAAGGTCTTTAAGCTTAGAACTAGTACTGTTGCTTAAAGATGAGCAGGCAGGTTCCCCCAACCCCCCCTCCCTTTTTTTTTCCTTTCACATTATTGTAAGGATATAAAATCAGTGAACTATAGTTATTGATGTCAAATTGCTTACTACTACATGATACATATCCTATAGCTCTTAATCTTCTGACACTATCATTTAACATTCTATGCATGCTTCCTTGATGATGACACACATCAAAACTCTGTGCACTGTTTTGACCATTTAATCATTTTCTTCATTTATTGATTTCTCATTGACTGACTGATTTTATTGATCACTTTTGTCATCTCATAGCAACACAAGCTGTAGGGGACTCCATAGTGAAGGGCTCTGGATTAATTTTGACCATCTGTGGTTCTTTATTGCACTTAATTCAAAGTGCTCAAGCATTTCTGCATCCTGCCCACATCGAAATCCAGCCACTATGGTCTAGGTACTAGGCTTGCAACCTCATACACAGCAGCAGAATGCCACAGGCACAAAGCACTGCAGCAGGTCTCTGATGATTACCTGTGAGATGACGACAGCTGATGAAGAGAGCACGGGACCACTAAACACAAAGCTTGTTTCATTCAGGTTGTGCCCACGTAGTGATTCCCATGAAATGTCAATGAGTTTGCTGTCTGGTGGGGTTTGGATGCCAAGTGCAGCTGGTGCCCCCAAAACAGACCAAAAATAATGCAGAGTGTCATTTGAGCCTTCGGCCGTGACGTAGCAGAGGCCACAAACCTCCTTGTCATCACAAAATGGGTTGAGATGAGCTGTGAGCTGGAAGTACATTCAAGGTGCGTGCACATCAGTCAATGAAAATAGTATTACATAACGACAGTGCCAAAAGCCAAGCCTGCACTCCACTCTTAAATGCATAAACAAAATGCAATGGCAGAAAAACAGATTTTGAGCTGCACCTTTCAATTAATGATTTCTCCCTGGTGTTAGCACCAGAAAACAACTATTATTTGCACGTCACGCAATTTTTTGAACATGCAGGAAACTCATCAGCAAGATTTCCTTGCAATGTAAACGTGAAAGCAGAAGCTGATGGGTACTTTGAGTACTCATGTCAGTGAGCTATGCAATGCAGTTCATATCCAGAACATCAAGAAATTCCACATTTTGCCTTCCCCCTCCCACGCATTCCTGCAAGCAGCTGCACATTCTTTTCTTAGGGGATGGCTACGTTGTTTAAAAAGCTTTATATCATGAGCGGAACAAGTGGGCAGGTGTGATGCTTTCATAATCAGCATGCGTCAAGGAGCAATGGGAGCTATGTATAAAAGAACGGAAACTGCGGCAAGTTGGTAGGCTTTCATCTCGTAACCACAGTGCGACACACACACAAAAAAAGAAAGGCTTGCTGCATTTATTTGTTAAGGCTTGTTGGTGGGCTACTTGGTTCTGATTTATAGAGAACGAATAGAAGTGCCAATTGACGAGAAGGCAACACACACATGTGCTGACTTACTACTTTTATTTTTGGAAGTGTACGAAATATATAGCATGCACATGACAAACGAAAATAAAGAAACAGATACAACAATCATGTGCCCGTGTTGGCCACTTAATCAGAACTACTTATACCTCTAAACATACACCCCCCCCCAAGAAACCTTTTTCTCTTTTTCAGTATTCCACCCAGCATATGCCTGCTGGTGGTATGAGCTGAGGGGCAAAAAACATGTGCTTCCTTTTGGATCCTCCATTCTAAATTGGTGAAACGCGCAGTTATTTCACTTTGCTTTCACAATGACCCCCCAAAAATCTTGTGAGCACAGGGTCGAAGACAGTCTGCTAGGGCAGGCTAAACCACTGGTCAAGGCTGGCTATCCTGCTCAGTTACTGATTTCAGTGGCGAAAGGTTTGCTGAAGCGGTTAATGGGAAGAATACGCAATGAAATGGTATGTCCTGAAAATCCCCAAAAGTAGTTGTTACACCGTACTTTCTGTTGCATTTCTCATAACCTAAAAAGGATGGTAACAGAGCAGGCGTCCAGGTGGTGTTCTCTGCTCCTGAGTGTCTGCAGGGTCTTTGCAGGCACTTAAACAAGGAAAAAAAAAGTAGTCGCGGTGGTCGCTTGTTCTATGCAGCACTGCAGACATTTTGTTTAGTGCACAGGCAATGTAGCTTATTCGGCTGCCCTGTCATGTAGTAAAGAACATATATATATTAAAATGGGGGTGTTGGTCTTCAAGCAGGCCTCGATGTGGCGTTACAGAAGGCTATCCGAAAGGCAGGTCTGGTTACCGGCGAGCGCGTGCTAGAGCGTCAACAACAATCACACTCATCGTCGTCTTCTTTTCCCAGACATCGAAGCGCGGTCAATCGCCTTCAGTACATTACTGTAGTGAGATTTAATTAAAGGTGATAATTAGTCTAGCAGCACAGCGGACCAGCCGAGCTCTCTAGCAATCTCAGCACGGGTCGTCGTCATCTTTGAGCTGCTACCGAAAACACGAGACGCGTCTGCTTCATTACATTGGCCCCAGGTGTGAAACGGAGCCATCCTGGTCACCCAGGGAACCGACAAGATGAGGGGGTCGTAATATGGCTTAAGCCGGCTAACATGCACTGTCTCGCGACCCCGACAACGAAAAATTGTCGATGGTGTGGCGGGCTCAACGATATAGTTCACAGGTGAGGAGGCGTCGATCTGTTACAGACCGTGGTACCGCGCAAGTAGTTCAGAAGAAAGGCCAGGGGTGTGAGGCGGTATCCATAGCCAAACAAGGGAACCGGCAGGGAAGGTGGACGTGGTCTGATGACTGTCACGTCTTGTCTTCTGACGCCCCTGATCCTTGCTGGTCAGCGAACGAGCCAACTGGCGGCAATCTTCAGCGTATCAGGCGACTTCTGAAACTGTAGTGATGTGCGATTCGTAGTTGACATGAGAGAGCGGTGCCGTCGGAGATGGGAATGGCGGCAGGTAGTCGGCAAAGGAGAGCGGTGCCATCACAGGAGCTGGCAGGCGAACGGGAGGAAGTGCTCAGATATTTGGCCACAGATGGCTTGTTGCATGACCAGAGCCAGTATTGGGGCAGGCTCGTGCCTGTGAGGGAGCAGTGACAGCTGGCGGGCCACTTCCTCTCGAATGAAATCCTTCAGCTGAAGGATGAGAGCAGAAGGATCGGTATGCCGAGACGGAGTCAGCCTGTGGAATGTTTTAGCAGGAAACGTGACGTTGATGTCGTAATTTGTTGAACAGGTTGAAGAGAACGGTGACACTGGTTGGACTCTTGGCAAGTAGCATTTGAAATGCGTCGTCCTTAATACACTTCAATATATTTCTCATCCTCCTTCATCGTGGGTTAACACGGCTGCAGAGATCCAATGCATACTCAATATAGCTGGGAAAAGTATCACCCGGCTGCTGTGCTCGCTGCCGTAGACGCTGTTCGGCGCGTAGCTTGGGGACAGCGAGGTGGCCAAACACTTCGGTAAAATATGCCTTAAATTCGGACCAACACGAGATGTCAGATTTGTGATTCTTAAACCATAGGTTTGCGACGTCAGCAAGGTAAAAGATGACATTATTCAGTTTTGTCTGGTCGTCCCACTATTGTGAGCGCTTACACGTTCATAGGAGGGCAGCCAGTTTTCGACGTCAAGTTCTCCGGTCCCGCTGAAGATGGGGTCGTGCTGACGGAGAACACCGGCGCAAGTGACAGGAGCAGCCATGAGTTTAGTCGGTGCATTGGTAGCGTCAGTCATGGTGTTGGTGGGCAATGTACGAGTGTGGAGCTCCAGGGTGACTTGAGGGATCCCAGCACCTCCACCAAATGTAATGAGATTTAATTAAAAGTGATAACTAGTCTAGCAGCAGCCTAGCAGCAGAGCGAACAGCCCAAGTTCTCTTGCAATCGCAGCACAGGTCATCGTCTTCGAGTTGCTACCGAAAACATGAGGCGCGTCTGCTTCATTACATTATATATAGGTCAAACAGGCGAATGTCTAAATGAAAGATAAAATGAAAGATTAAAACAATTATAATGTGAACTCAGCCATTTCCAGGCATTTGGGAATACATTGCCGAGATTGTGGATACGTACATTTTGGCAGTACAACAGTGCTTAGCCATTTCTCTGACAAGATTAATAGTCGAAGCAGCAAATATAAACTGGATGGCACATGAGTAAGCATGGAGTCCCGGGCGCCGACTCAAAAAGAGAAAAGGTTTCTTGGTCTGTATGTGTAGAGGAATAAGCAGTTCTGATTAAGCGGCCAACACGGGCATGTGATTGTAATGTGTGTCATGTGTATGCTATATATTTTGTACACTTCCAAAAATAAAAGTAGTAGTAAGTCAGCGCACGTGTACGCCACCTTCTCGTCTCATTCCCTACACCCATCACAGATTGTTCAAAGAGGAAAAGAGTTACAAATATAAAATTAACATTGCCTGATCATGAATATATATATATATATATATATTCACCTTTAAAGGTACAACCAGCAACGTCGTGCACGCCCTATATATACATAACTCCACCAAATTTATCCAGTGGAATTACGGCGGATAGCCAGCGAGATTTTCCCTCTTTTTGAAGGAAGGCTGCATTTCTAGCGGTTTTAGGGAAAGTCTAAGCTATTTCTCCTAGATACGCTACCGTACAGCAAAGGGAAATTTGTCTTGTGCAACTTCATAAAGAGTCCGAAACCTTAAGTCATAACAAAGTAAGCAAAATGGGCGGAGACGTGCCATGGTTTACGTTTTGGCATCCAGCGGCCACATGCGCAATTCACGGTTTAATGTCGCAACATAGAATTCAATACGCCGCACAAACTACGAACAGGGATTTCCGGTAGATAGCTAACGTAGAGTCTCGTCATTTCCAGTTCTCTCAAAGTACCGCTGCAGTGAAAGTGCGTACAAGAAAAAGCAAGTCATGTGATACTTACCTTTCTTTGATTTGCTGCGTGAGTGTACGCAAGCAGAGCAACAAATAATACCTTCGCGATCATGACTTCCACAACTTTAAGGGGCATATCATACGCCCAGTCACGCGCCAGTCATTCCAGATACACTTGCCAGTGAAAGTTTGTCTTGAAATTCGGCCACGCTGATAACGCTGGCAGCTGATAGTGGCTGCAGTACGCGAGTCACGAGGTTGTGTGTGTCATCAATGCCTCCTCCGTCACCTGCCTCACAAGCAAGGCCAGCGGGCGGGCTCGGGCTCGTGGGGTTAATTATTCGCGCTTGTGCGTGCTTCTACCAAACTAAAGGAAGAAATGAAAACTTCGCCAGCTGAGTCTTCAGCAATCGCAGGAGTCGTAACCACGACTGTAGAGGACCTCGAAGTTTGGGCGGAGATTCTGAAACACGCTTTGTTTCTTCGCGATCAAGTTCCTTCAGCTTTCGGTTTCGGTTATGGCTCATCATAACGTCGTTAAACCTTATTTTTGTGGGAACTACAACAAAAATAAAAATAATCTATGTATTAACTTTCACTGTTGTAATAGAGATGACGAAGCAAGTTGGTTATAGGTATTCTGTGAAGGTTTCAGCCTGCATTTGTTATGAAAGCCTGAAGGCGGGAACAACACCAACAACGATACGTTATGCAGCAACCTTGATACCAGGCTGCATCAGCTGCATCGGCTGCATCCATGGCTGCATCGAGCAGTAGCCAGAGTGTCTTGCAATGCACCAACTAATGTAAGGTTACCAGGAAACAAGCGCACTTGCAATTATCTGTTCTACTACCTCTGCAGACGCCGAAATTGTGTCCTGTATTTGCTACAAAGCATTTCTGTAAGTTCGTTTTCAACTTGTGTTGCATACATGCAAGGATAGTTCGATACCTGAGCGTCCCTGCGCGCGTTGCATGTGCGTTTCAAACACGTTGTGCTTTATTAACGCGATAGCCTTTAGGGCCCCGTGTCGAGTAAATCCGGCGTCGGCATTGTCGCCCGCGGCCGAGAAAAGTGTCCCCAACCACGCATGCCCTCCAAATATATTTTACCACTAAAGTTGCTTACACTTTGTCTTGCATTCTTTACAAAGTTATTCCTCGGGATTTTGAGAGTGACAGCCCACAAACAATGTCATGAAACAAAACACCGACAGCGCATGCCTTTTATGCTAAATCTTCTCAAGCTGAAATATTAAATGTGCAAAAAATAAAAGAAGGCTGGCCCACGGAAGAGGCTGCGTTTCTACCAGAAAGCGCGCCTTCGTGCATAGCGTTCGCCGCCAGCGTTTCCCGGTAAACATTACGGTTACATAAGCTGCAGTTGCCGGGAAGTGTGAGAAACAGCCTAGAATCTTTGAATGCTATCGCGTTCCACTCTTAAAGGCGAAGCTTAAGCGTCCTCCAAATTTTTCGCTCTTGTTTTGTGTTGAAAACGACAGACCTCTGAATTTACACAATTGTGCGTAGCTTCTTCTTTCTGTTCTTAAGCACTTACGTACTGTGCAACTATGAGGTTTAGTAACTCGAAGATAAACAAAGGGCCTTATCGTTTGTGTCAGCTTACCCGTACGAACAATTTGCAAACGTTGCGCCGTATTTTTGTTCTGTTTACATGTGCAGTGACACATTTCCCTGGGTAATATAACGTGCCATGGAAGCGTCGGTCGCGAACAGTGTGACCAGCTACCGCGACGACCGTGCTTACTCAACGTCAGATGACGACTCCGGCGATGAGGAGACATCCTGGAAACGACAGGCAACTGACAAGGCCAGAAACAGCGCAGCCAAGGCCGGGTACGATTTCTCCAAATGTGCTGCTTTATCTGAGATGCCGAAACAAGAGACACCGTTCAGGAAGAAAAAGGTAAGTGTTTACCGACTCCGAAGCGTGTGATTACTTTTTTAACTAATTGTCTTTCTAACTCATCCGATTTTAGTCAATCCCCCCGCAGTAGGTATGAACCATGTATACTATAGAGGCAAACCAGTCAATTCGCCGTGAACGTTGTTTGTATGTACACCTCTTCTGACAGGGATCACATATGCGTGTGTTGGCTTGCACAGTCTGTGCTGAATAATTGGAGGTTCCTACTTCAAGACAGAGGCTTCCTCGTGTGGCCTCGCACGTCCATTATATTTCGCAGCAAGCAGCCTGCTGGCTTCAATTTCTGTTTTAATTTCGCCGTGTGAGTTTCAGAAATTATTAATCCCTCTGCATGTCATGGTTCCCGCTTTGGTCTTTCACATAATTTTATCACCGATTGTGTGCATTTAATTTGTTACGGCATTCATACTTGGTGCCACTGTACTCAGTAAAGCAAATCCATCTGTTTGCACCCTGCTCAGTTATCTTCTGTTACTTCATACAGGTAAACAATGTGTGGGGCGCTGTGCTCAGTGAGCAGCTACTTATGGAGGACCTAGGGCAAGTCTCAGTGGAGTCATCTGAAAGGGTCAACTGGAAGAATTACCGTCACTGTGAGAGCTATGACTTCACTCGAAAAGACCTCGACACACGGCCAGACCCTATTGATCCAGATGATCTCTTCGACGAGGACAGTGCCACTACACATGATGTGGTTGACATTCAGGACTCAGGTCCTCGTGGCCAGAAGAGGTCAATCATGGATCGGTTAGGAGAGCGTGTCTGCACCCGTCCCTCAAGGTCACGAAGTCCAAAGCTTCGAGGGGCTGGAAGGCAACGGCGATCAAAGTCGGAAAGTTCCAAGTCCAGCAGTTCGGAAGCAGACGATGAACAAGTAGCTGAGGTAGCTGCTGACATAGCAAAGCGACTAGAAGAGACCAACGTGGAGCTTGTGGGTGAGTGGATTCATGGTCTCATACAGGTCAGAAGGGACTGCATGGCTGATGCACAGTATCTTTATTTACCAAACGTGTAGTTTTGACGCCACCCAGTCTTGAAACATTTCATGTAGTTGTATGCCTCAAGTGGCATTGATCCCTGAAGCAGCCGTGGGTCAGTAAGTCACTTTTGACAGTAGTTCCTGTCACTGTATGACGTAGCATTCAGCATGGTCCCCACTGTAGCAATAGGCATTCGTCGTCGTTCCAACATTTTAGCAGGGGCAGTGCCAGAATATTCCTGCAGGGAGTGTATGATGCGATTATCAATTTTTGTTCTTAGAGCAGAGGCGCAGTATGATACTTTTCTTTTTTCTTTTTGTGTATGTGTTTAAAAAGACCCCGAAAAGAAATATTTGCTACACTGATATTACGTTCTTCAAGCACCTTCAAACCCATCTTCTGGCTCATGAAGACTCCACTTAGGGCACTACTGACAATGCATGAATTCCAGAAGTGTAATTTACCACTCCAGCTTAACTTAATATTTCTGTTTAGTCTCTCTTTAATATAGTATTATGTTGTTTTCATTGGGGTGATTTTCCAACATTAGTTAGTTTTCAGCAACTTTTGTAATTTCAGTTTTTTTTTTTTTTTCAAAACCCTTCATCAAAGGGCGGGTTGTACAAGTCCTTGGTGTCACACGGTCTCGCAAGCTGCTGGGCATGACAGAAGACATCGAATCAACGGGGGGCCTACTGATCAGGGCAAGTATGCTGCTGTACTCATGAGTTCTATATGGAGCATATCAAAAGCATGCCCATTAACTTTCTTAGAAAAAGAGTCTGTCCTACAGCTGGTATCATCCCAATTCCAGGCGACTGAGCTCTGCAAGAAAGCCAACATCTCGACGGCAGAAAGTGCAAGTCTGCAAATAGTGAGAGCGGAAATCAGTGCAGGGCAGTGTGGCTGGTGGGTTAAAGGTGCTCAAATAACTCTGCAGGGGGGAGCCAAATTTGGTTCTGTGAAACTGAGAAGCTTTGCAAATGGCAGGAATGAATCCGACCCCATAACACCTTCAACTGATTTTTATGCTATGGTTCGGATTTAACAATATAACCACACGCCCTGACCGCACATTAGTATCCTTCTCGAGAAAGTTTATTGTGGCAGTAGCGTGCAAGACTCTTTGCATACCCGCAATGTCTACGCCGAACGCGTTTCATTTGTGCTTGCAGGGTGGTCTGTTGTGCGAGCAAGGATGGACTCGGGTGTTGTGCAAGCTAAGAGCCACTTTCGTATCTGGCAGCGTCTGCCTGGTTTCCTCATTGCCGACGCACCACGATCAGGCCATTTAACAGCATATAGCGTATGCGGGCCGCGTTTATACGCTACAGTGGAAACTCATTGATACAATCTTTACGGGTACCGGAAAATAAAGCATATCATTCGAAAGTCGTATCATCCAACGTATTATCCAACCAAATCGTTTTATTGGGAAAAGAGAAAGAAACATATGATCCTGCAAAACGTATTACCGTATTTTTCCGCATGTAACCCGCCACCGCGTATAACCCACACCCCCAATTACAACAGCTGGGAAAGGAAAAAAAATATCCGCGCGCATAACCCGCAGTAATAACTGCATGCAATAACGCTCAAATCTTTGCAAAAACAGTCCATTCGCGGACGGACGATTTGTTTACATCGTAGGCCAGCGGCTCTGTTCCCCCTTCTTCGGCGATGCTGATAAAGCTGGATTCACACGACGGACGCTGTCGCGGACAAATCAGTCACGTGACATCTGACGCAAATCGTATCACTTCGCAGGCGCAGCTAGCATTCACGTGACAGAGGATGACAGTGCGGACGGAGCAGCACTGTCATGGGCAACGGCGATTTGGCTATCAGCCGTATCATAAAGCGCTTCGCCTGAACCGCGGGAGCGCCGTGGGAACGGGTGACGTACTAGTTCGCCGGCGCCGCATGCATTATTCGCTATACACAAAGTGCCGACCCATAAAAAGGAGGAGAATGGACAACCCTGATGGGGAAAAGGGATCTTCAACACGCAGTGGTGGGGAGAGGGTAGGATTCCCTAGGACATAACGAAAATAAATGCGGAGAACTTTGCCTCAAGGTGTGGCTACACTGCAGCGTGCGCCACGCTGCTGTGAAGCCACACCTTCAAGTAATATTCGCGTACAACCCGCGCCCCAACTTTACCGCTAACTTTTTTGAATTTTTTGTGCGGATTATACGTGCAAAAATACAGTATGCAGAATCGTATCAGTGAGATTCTACTGTATTTGTGGTACAGACGCACTGATATTGCCACGGCGCATGTTCATGCAGACTGGCTTGCTTCCACACTGCGTCTGTTTCTATCATATCCGAACTGTATGGCCGGCACACACTGCATTACGGCACATTGAGCAGCATGAAAAAGTTTTGTGTGTTTAAGTGTTAGTATTGCGAGTTCCTCAGTTGAAAGTGATGGCCTTCTAGATTAAAAGTAATACGCCGAATCGTAGGCATTAGAGGAATCAAGCTCACCCAGAGGTGACGCTGCTTTGGTTATTCTCGTTTCACTCGAGTGACCTTCAGTCTGGTAATATTGTTTTTCTTGTGAAATCTTATTTAAACATGTTTATGCGCAACATGGTAGCCCGCAAGATTGATATTAGGACATGTAGAATGGTCTTCACTTCAGTTTTACAAAAATTTCACTTAATGCATTTTGCATCTGCAAGTACAGCACAATGCAAGCCCAACTGCAAGACAGGCGAACTCAGGCTGACTCTACTGGCCTAGAGCCACATACTGACTACCCTGTTTTAATTATTCAGTAATTTGTGCACTTATTTTGTTCTTTTCCATACAGTATAATGTGTGTAGCCATTCAGTTGATTCATTGCAACATTTTCATTGTGGGGCTGTGGATAAGCACATTTTTGTAACAAACGGAGTGAGCAGGAGTGTGTGTGTTAGGAAAGGGGGAGGTTGTGTAGCAGTCTGGTGGGGTTGCTCAGGGCCAGGAAGTTTAGGAACCCCCTGAGCAGACAGGTTGTCTAGTATTTAATGGCCCTATTCGCACCAACAAAGCACTTCCACATGGCCTCACCATGACAACACACATAGACAGCTGACTCATGGTGCAGCACATCATGCACCATTGAGCCTATTAAAGACTTTCAGGATATTGCGATAGGTGATCATTACCATAATGCATGCATGTGGTGCCTCGAAGCCCACATACAAGGATACATTATGCATTAAGTCGCATTATAATTGCAGCATAACTTTTTTAATCTTTCAAGCCATGAAAAGTCTCCCTAGCATTACATCCATATTTGGGTTATACTATGGAAATGTAGTACTTAGGGCAGCCTGTTTCACCTTGTTGACCACATTGCAACAATATGCAGCACGTTTCACTTGGGAAATCAGTTTTGAGACCACGGTGGTAGAATAGATAGGTGGCCAAACGAGCGCACCAAGCACGTCGCCACACCTCTCGAGTTTCTCCAAGAGTTGACAGGTAGCGAGAGGGGTTTTATGGGCTCAAAGATGTGCATTGCAAGTTTTTGCTATGCTGTAAGAGGTCGGTTATTATTGCAGTTTTTGTGGCTCTAAAACATTGTTTATGTTCTTAATAGCTTGTAGAGGCTGTCCGTCGGCCTTGCCCACAAAAGTAAGTGTACCAGGCTCTATGGAGCTTAAAATTTTCTAATCAGCGTGGGTAATCTCAAAAAGACTGACACAGAGCGCTGATCGCAAGGGACGTGTGTCTATTTTTCTGTTAAGTGTGAAAATTCTTACCAGCTTACCAGCGAGTGTACAGCTTAAAATAATATTTGGTTTTCATGTTACTGTGGGTAGCATTGGGCTTCAGGCGTCTGCACCAGTAGCGTCAGATGGTGAGTGCAAACGTGCATGCGCCTACGAAATGCTAGACTGCGAACGACGGGAGTAGACACCGTTCTGTCTAGACATAGCGGCGCCTTTGTGTCCGGCCACTCTAAGCAGCAGCGAACAGAAATTTCGTGAAACACGCAGTAAGTGAAGGTGCGGTGACCGTTGCAGGCACGGCACAGTGGACTTCACTTGAGATACACACTGCAGACAGATCGCGCACGCTGAAGCTTCTACAAGAAATATCAGTGTTCCAGAAGGCGTCGGTGAACTTTGTTTTGTAAGTCGGCACGTCCTCCCAGTGATTTAATCTTTCAGTAAGGTGCTTGGAAACTGATGATTTCTCGACTCAACGTTTTTCATTAATAATAATAGTAACAATTTTGTATATCTATATAGATAGATAGATACATATATTGGTTAACACGCCAACAGTAGTTTTGCTAAGAGAGTAAATACTGTTTCTGCATAGTCGTACATGCTAACAAAAGATTTTTTATTAATATTGTCATGAGGAAGAACATATTCAGATGTACTTTATTGGGAACATATCAAAAAGATATTTGTTTCAAACGTGATTCATTTGGCAATGACGCATTAGTCACTGTATAGTTCTCAGAACCAATCTGTATCCAGCAAAATAAAGAAGTAAAACAATCGCATAAACAACGGCGTCTGAAGTCATGCTGAAAACATTAATCCACTCGAGAAGCCTGTTTTAAGCAACGATAACTATTCAGTGTTGTTGAAAACCTCTCTGGTGTACGGCACTACAACGCGAAGCTCTTTTTCAAAAGTTAGAAACATAAAAATACAGTTTGAATGCTCGCGACACCCGCCGGCTACGTACTTTCAAGTACAGCGAAGCATAGAAATGAGCCCAGACTACCCCTGCTGCTACCTTACGCAAAGCGGTGGCAACTCAAGAGCCGTCATGTAATGCGTGGCGCATTGGAGAATCGGCACCATTTGTTCACCTCTCCTATTCTACGACCGTAGTTGAGACATCCCATACAGACAGTAATGCAATCGCTTGTTTGACCACATTGACCACATTTTCAAGAGGTGGGCGGGAGGGGACAGAAAAAGCACTCATGTACTTAGATGTAGGTGGTCAAAATTAATCGGAGTTCCCCACTACGGTGTGCCTCATAATCAGATCCTGGTTTTGGCACATAAAACCGCAGAATTAAATTTGTTTTCTTTTTTAACAGGACCAGAGTCGACGGCGAACGCCTGGCGGCGTCTTCTTCTTCCTTGTAAAAGCTAATACATCACGAGATGAGGCAAACATGGTCTTTGGGGAGGAGATTCGGCAACGAGAGCGCATGCGCAGAAAGTATCGGAAGGAGCGTAGTCGTGTGATCAGAGAAGAGCATGTTGGTGAGTATTGCATTGCTGTGTGTGTAATCTTCCAATGCCTGGTGGGCGTTATAGTCCACAGAATTGGATGCCCCCTTTAAGCAGATTTGGAAAGATCCTAAGATTCTTCCACTTTGAGCGTGACGCCCTCATATTGTGGTGAAAAAGAACTGAAGGATGTCTACGTGGGGCTGTAATGCGTGATTATATTCTATATTATATTATATTCTAGTGTACAGTGACCTTGTATATTAACACAGTTATGTGACAGCAAGGGCATCAGTATGTCCATTTGTGAGCATATTGTCTTTAGTCTGTCTCATCAAGTAGTAAAGTTAGAAAACTCCTGTGTTCAGAGCGCAAGGTGGTAGCTCCCGAGGCAGTAAAATACATTTTTTGAGCACAGAAATCTTAGTGGAGGGTTTATATACTGGGTGATTGGTTATCTGACGTCTTTTTAACTAGAAGAAAAACATTATAATAGTAATGCTTATACATTTTGCCCAGTCAGTGTGCAAAATGAGTTTGCAGCTTGTAAATCTCATGTTATTAATTGCCACTAATTTGCTGCTGTACTATCATGGCAGCTCAACTGTGTAGAGCTGGTGAAACATGTTAGTTGTGCTGGAGTAAAGTTCAGGTGCTGGTCTCAATGGAACACACCACCAGGGAAGTGCCAACACTCTGGTGTGGCCTTTGGAGAGCTAACTAGCCCCACTACTCCATAAAGCAAAAGCAGCAGAAGGAAATAAAACAATGTTCACATAGCACCCTTCTCAAAGTACTCAACATAGAGAAAAAAAGCTCAAGGAAAGTGTACACGGTGGTCCTTTACGAAAGGGAACTTGTGAGTGCGTGGCCTGTGATCTGCGGAGGTATGCGGAGGTAGAGTTACTGTATATAGCCCCCAAAGGAAGCAAGAGTTAGGCATAGGTCCGCTATCTTGCAATCTAAATTTGTGCAGTGAAGCCACCTCTCGTTCGCGCAGGGGCTGTGTTCAAGAGCGAACACAGAACGGGAGTTGAAAGACACGACCCACGAACAGCGAAGACCAATGAAAACGCCCGCTTCAGTGACGTGTGCATGGGAAACTGGTGTTATGCGGACCCGCCCGACCGCTCGATGCGTACTCATATGTGGTGTCAGCCGGACGACTGGTTTAATTCTGTCGTCTGCTCGCGTAAGCTCTCGCGCGCTCTTTTTTGGTCTCCTTCATGCTTATTTCGATTGTCATAGTTCAATTGCAGCGTTGCACCGCAAAAACCGCAATAAAATGCAGAGCTGCTGCAAGCTTTTCTTAAAACAGTGAAGTCGTAGGCGCGAAATGCACGCTAGCAGGTCACACATGGGCGCTTGCATTATTTTAGGCTTTTTACCGGAACCTTTAAAATATAGAACTAAATAGCGTAATCCAACAAGCAGAAATAAAGTTGCCATTCTTCTGGCATAACCTTACCTCGCAAATTCTTGCATTTCTGCGAGCTGTTGCCGCGTCCCATTCGCAAAACGCCACTGCAGTCGGATGGCTGACCTGGGTGCACGGTATGTAAAAAACACTTTCCACACTCATTGCGATTCCTGCAGTAGGGTGCACTGCTACCTGTCATGCCGATAACCCAAGTGACGGGTGCAGAACAGGAAGACGTTACGCGATTCGCCTAGAGAATTGATGAACTCGCACGAAATCTGCCGCGTCACAAAATCAAACGTGCCGCACAGATGGCGATGGCGCTGGAATTCACGAGGCCAAAAGGAGGAACGGCATCGTTTCACGTGACCGCGCTTGGCAAATGACAACGGAGCGGCATGTGGAAAACGGGGGCCCAACTCTGGCTCCCTGTGGGAGCCATATGTAGTAACTCCATGCGGAGGCTGCTTAGAGTGCCAGCAAGTGTCAGCAAGAGGAAGCGCGTCCGCTTGTGGCGTCATCTATTGGTGGCCAGAATAACCAGACACGGCTGCTAGGCAAGTGCCTGCTGGACTCCCTCCCATGCCAGACTGATGCGCGAGGGTGGGGCCTGCTGCTAGCAAACTATGCTCGGTACGCTAGTGCACTGAAAACGTGGAAGTGTCAACATATGCCCGCTACACTCTTGAAAAGTTTGGACCCTTTGAAGCCTATCTTGTCCCACAAGGATAATCGTCATCTGTCTTGCGCGCCTTTCCTTTCCTTAACGCTGCACATCCGGTACTTCCAGGCCACGAATGACATACGCATCATCAGCGTGACATAGCATTCTTGATAGGAAAGTAGCATCCCCAGAGCTTTCAAGAACGGAAGCACAAGCAAGGCAGATGACGACTATTGTTGTGGGACAAGTCCCAAAGGTTGCAAACGAGTTTAGTTAATTGGTACTTCCAGTGTATTTTTTTGCAGCTCTGGCTCTCCGCTTCCCCGCATAGCGTGAATAAACCTCGCCTATTCGGTTAGGTTTGCGGCTAATTCCAGTAGGAGCTTGGCTTGCCTATCGGCCATTACTGGTTATTCTGGCAGCCAATAGATAACATCAAAAGTGGACGTACTTCGTCTTGCTGGCACTCTAAGCAGCCGCCACAGAGTGTAGGCCACGCGCTTGCGCGTTCTCTTTCATAAAGGACCACCATGTACATTCAACACAGCATTTGCAACATTTGCAACACAGCATTTGACAAACTACGTAGATTTCTATCCATTAGTTTAAATGTTTGAGGAGAGAATAGCGCAGAAGTTCAAAACTGTAACTTGTACGCAGCCACAAAATATACTATGTCATGATCTGTGTGTTTTGTTACAGGAGAGACGTGGTTTTTATTTTATTTATTTTATTTATAGATACTGCGATCTTTTTCAAGATCTTAGCAGGGTGGGAACATACAAGTACACTCATACAAACATACATTACAACCAATCTTGCCGACGCTTAAATTCAACATGACAAAAGGACATAATGCAAGCAAAAAAGAAGCAAATAAATTATGTGCGACAGAGTCAAGAATGCAGGCGCGCCTGGAAAAGGGATAAAGAATTTAGTGTAACGACTTCGTCAGGAAGTTTATTCCAATCAATGTGGTTACATTGTAAATTAGCTAAACTCTGTATGTATCTGACATTTCTAATTATTTCTGGTCTTAAGGCTGTTAAAAGATGGTGCTCATAAAGAGCCAGAGTTTTGATTTTTTAAATTGTAAACCTCGCAATAATTCATATATGTTGTAAATAAGTATAATTATTGCTACATTTTGATGTAATAAAGGACACCCAAAGCTGTGCTGTTAGGCACTGCTAATTAATGCAGGTGAGCGCATGCTCGGGGTGCCTCTCTGCTGCTTTTAAGCCAGATGAAAAAGGAGGGTATGCTCCAGTTCAGTCTTGGCTTCCCGCGCATCCTTCCTTGTCATTTTTACGGCACTTGACATACAGTAGCTAGCAATGCATCAAACCTTTGCTTTTGACTCGGGTTTGTCTGAAAAGCAGGCTATGCGAGAGAAACTTTGTCCAAGTAACCGTTGCGTGTTTTTAGGTGTTCAAATTCGCAGGAGTTTTCACTATTCAAATGACTCTGATGCTGCCAGTCACTCTGATGCCGCCGACAACGATGATAGTTTTTAACGGCGCAACAGTGAATGAAGTTAGATGAATAGAACTTTCCACCAGCGCCTCCTCGTTTTTCATTTTGTGTGTTCTCAGACACAAGTTGTGAATTTTCTACCCTTTTGTCATATATATTTGGAATCTGCAAAAAATTTGATATCCAGATAGGCATTGTAAAAAAATGCATTTTCTAATACATTTCCGGATTTTTTGCGGCCTTAAAGGGTTAATGAATCATTTAACTTAAGAATTCCCAGGTGGGCCAAATTTAATGTCATTTATGGAGGGCCTGAGTATATGGTAGGATGTCGGGCAGGCTAGCAGTATATATTCATTTGTAAGAACAGAATGGAATGTCGTGTCTAGGAGGTCAGCGACCTCATTTTCCGGAACAGCACAGCCATAGTGAAATGTTCTCTAAATAAGGGTTAATGGTTCCCCAGAAATGTTTGGGATCACTGCGTAACATTGATGGTAGTGTTGTGAAAAAGAAATTGTGTTTGGTTAGGAGTGCAAGCAAGCTTAAAGGGACACTAAAGGCAAGTACTAAGTCAAGCTAAAGTGATGGATTAGTGCTCGGGTATCTCTAAGGCATTAATATTATCGCAAACAGAGCCTTAGTAATCGAGAAATTGAGGTAAATGCAGGACACGATTAGACTCCCCCGGGACATTCAAGTAGTTGCCTGATGACGAAGGCACTCCTCATTTAAATTCTGTCACTAGCATTCAACCACTCGTTATAAAAAACATCATTGTATTGTATTATAAGACGGAAAAAAATGTTACTTGACCAGTTCTATTTCATTTTTAGAAAAAAGAACTCATTGACATTGCACCATTGACAACAACGTGGCCGGTCGAAAGGTTTCATTTTCGCTCAACTTTGTGTCGACCACGCTTTCGCGTTTCTGTAGTTCCGTTATCGCGTAGTGCTGTGCTGGTTCTGCTGGCTCGCGAAACTCGCACAAACATCAAGTAGCAGAGAGTTCCACGTCTATGTGATGTCGCGGGATTCTCGAACGGTTCATGCCACTTCAACAAAAGCAGCTGCAGCAGCGCATCGTACCGCCGTCTGTTGGGCACCGTTTTACTCACCGACGGCAGCAAAGGGTGGTGATGGCGTATGCACCGTCGCCACTCCCCAGTTGGCGTGGTGGGAGATTTGAATTGCCCTAAAGGTATTCGGACCCTTCAGATGCAATTTTCTCGTAAACTAAGCAGTTTCTTTGCATGAAACAAGTGTTGCGAGGTTTCTGGAATGGTATTTAAACAGTCCACGTCGGACTAAGCATTTGCCTTTAGTGTCCCTTTAATGCTTCAAAGCAGCATGATGCTTTTCCCATGCTATGGAAGAACCCAAGCCTTTAGCTGAGAAAAATGGGCATTCTTTCCCTTCACCCTGTTTCTATTTCCCCTACCACTTCCACCACACTTGACCACAGTAATCAAGGCTGGTAGTCGTAACTAAAATAAATAAAGCATTACAACAACAACATTATTATGGTTTGATCATATGAAAGTTGTATTTGACCATGGGGACTGTGTGTGTTCTGTGATTTTGATAGTAGGAATATGTTGTTTTATTAAACACAGCATTTCAAATTTGTACAGCTGTCAGTTTGACTCGAACCAGCGTAAGTAAAAAAAAAAAAGACAATAATCACAAGATGTTGCCTGTATAGTATGTATGCTCACATAGTTGCTTTAACGGCTGAGAGCTTTTTATTCATTTCTGGCGAGTGGAATACAGGGAAAAGGACCATCAATTACTAAGTGATGACTAAGGCCTTGTAAGTACTTGAAATAGAAGTTATTGAGGTGTGGTTGCTAAATCAGATCAAGAGTGTTGGCAGAACGGACAGCCGTGCTTATTTTACTGATTAGTTGATAAAAGCCAAAGTTTAGCATACGCTCATGAAATCTATGGGCAAGTTCTTTCTTGATAGTGTAGGCACTAATTCCGACCAATCTTTTGAAAGTAAATTAAAATTGCCAAAAACGCAACAGAATTTGAATAGGCAGGCAGTAGTGAAACAGCTGCACCAGTTGCTCCGAATTGCGCCAAGAGCATAGCTTTTCACCTGTGGGGTCTCACACATGCTCTTGGGACAAAGGAACGACAACACAGTAGTGCAAACAATCAAAAGGGCATTTATTGCACCTTTCATACACTAATGCATGCTAGCCACATTACTACTAATAGAACATTCACATGGGCGCGCGCCAAATCAAGGAAGTCCGACTCACTGCGACCGGATAGCGAGCGAATAAGTTCGCCTCCTGCTATGACACCATCGCCTAGTCGTTCACGTGTACGGTCACGCCAACGGTGGCGTGTTCGAACGATCCGTGTTCGTCCATACCGGTGTCCTGCTCTTAGCCTCGTGAGACGGTCCCGTGAAGCGGGCCGGCGCACGCGCGAAGCGTTTGTGCGTGTTGGCCGCCGATCCCATGCCAAAGAGGAAGCGCCTTCGACCTTTTTCTCCCAAGTCACCCCGCCATTCGGTGGCGTTAGCATCGCAACACTCGCGCCATCTCTCGCCGCCGCAACCACCACAACCTCTGCCAGCGCTTAGTCACGCGGAGAAGCCGGATTACAGGAGACGCGAGCCATGCGGGAAAACATCAGGGGACGCGTGAGAGTCGCGCATCCCCACACACCATCCTGCCCCAAAACATAATTTTAAGTGAAAATTACGCCAAGCGTCTATATAATAAAGCATAATGAAAGCTTCTTTCCGGTGATGTTGCCTCGATAGTATCACTCGCCAAGCGATTAAAAATATATATAATTCGAAGACCAACTCTGGGCCGTCCAGCGGGCCGAGGAAGCCACCAGAGCTCAAGGGCTTATGGCCGACGCCTAGGCAGGGATATTCCCTAATCCCCGAATAACACACCGGACTTCCAGTAGGTGAGTTAGTGTTTTTCAGTTAGTGTTCTTCTTCTTCTTCTAATATAGGTTGACCCATATCTTTTTTGAAAAAGGCAGAAATTTGAACATGGCGCACCTTTAGTTACCGTAAGCTCGGCTACTAAATCTCGCTAGTCGAGTGCTACAAGCTGCACCTTGCCGGAACTTCCAGATACGCCGTCTTCACCGATTGTTTCACAGGCGTTCTCGGCAACCCAAATGAAGTCATCCTTGGTGCTGCATTTCGTAGGGCTTTACATCAGGTGTGACAGAGGAACTCTGATGCGCTTGGTACTTCTGCTAGCTTTGTTCTCAAATATAGGTTAAGATTATTTGGTCATGAATATAGGTAATTTTGGGTAACATTTTCGGAAAAAGAAGGTCGAGCATTATTCAAATAATCATTGTAGCTTTGGGTAATGTCCGGTCGCGCATTGTTTAGCATTGCTGGCACTGCCATTATCTTGTAATAGGAGTACTAAGCTGCTGGCACATGATTTGCCTATGAGTGGGGGACCTTCTTCCTTTTGTGAGTGCCCCTTTTATGAGTGGGGACCTGCACAATCGGAAGAGCAGGTTCCATATTTGGAATTGAATCAGCTTTTACATGTTCTGCAACACAGTTTTACAGGACACATTCTGCACATTGGACGAAACTTTTGGTATGGAGAGGATGAGGGCAGCACCTTGTTGTAACTTCGGTTTAGTCACGCATGTGCTAGGGCGTGGTCTTGTTGATGTGCCCTAGTTCCCCAAACGTTCTTTCTTGCTCGTGTGAGGCGCGCCAAATGCACGATGCCTGTGGGAAGTCTAAATGGTAGAAAGGGCTTTACACCACTATACTGTATATGCACAGGGAAAGCCATTCTACTAAAGAGCTATGAAGCGAGGTTGACAATTTTTGTCCGGAACGCCTCGTTGATGGACATACTATTTCAGTTAAAATTGAGACCATATCTGCTTTATAGATGCATGTTGGACACTGCAAAGTGCTTGTCCCTATGCCAACTCAAAATTTTGCCTTTGCCTATACTGGTGCCAAAAGGTCAAATGGCTGTTCCTCCACTGGGCTGTTGATCTGGCTTCTCGGAACAAGGAAAATACAGAAAGAGCTGTCATATTTTGGCGCACTGGTCAATTCAGAATGCGCAATGGCTTTATTGTAGTCTTGACCATAATTTAGCTCAACTGCTAAAATACGGAGGAATGTGCAAAGGAATATTCAGAAAAAGGAAGTGCATTCTTTTAACTGTCTTCTTTTTTTCTCCACAGAACGAAAAGGAAACTGCCAAAAATGCAAGTGCAACGGCGCACTTGAGTATCTGTTTGTAGAAAAATGTGTGGTTGATATTATTTACTTAGAAATAATTCACAGGAGGACATATAGAAAGACCACATACTATATGTTATGCTTTTCTAATGGACTTGTGCACCAGAAGTATAGGCGTCGCAACTCCTCGCAGCACAAGCGCACTGAGAGACACTGGGAATGTCAGCATTCATATAGTACCTCATAATTGTGGGGAAACAGCACAATGAAATACGTATAAACCCTTGCCTCCCCCCTTTCTTCTCTTCTGGGAGTGAGTGAGTGTGTATGTGGTGTGTGGTTGGGGGGCAATCGTCGCGTTCATATTTGGATTTAGTTAAAAGTTTGAGTGCTGCCACTGTTTAGCTATCATCGCATCTAATTTCCATTCTCTCTACCACGGTTTAGTCGACACCTCCTAAATGATGCAAGGCCTTTGCACTCTGAGCTGTGACGTCATGCAGTGGAAGCCCATGCATGCAGTAAAATAAGGACAGCGAAAATGGTCGACACCTTCTGGGCACCCTTTGAACCATGATAAAGTTCACTAAGACAGCCCATCGAAAAACGTGTAGTACCAAAAAGAAAAAAAACGTACCGTTGTGATGCTTCTTCCGGTGTGAAGTCACCACTGAAAGCACGGAGTACCTGTGTTTTCTTGGAGGTGCTGAAATTATATTTGCAGCACCTCAGGTACGCAAGTGACAGGTATTTAATATGCAGAAGGAGCAAGGACTTTATCGGGACCTGCAGCTGTGTCCATTTGCCTTGACACTGGAAACGCCGGTAAAATTCTTGAACGTTGTAGCTCTATCATCATTAGCCTATATTTATGTCCACTGCAGGACGAAGGCCTTTCCCTGTGATCTCCAATTACCCCTGTCTTGTGCTAGCCAACTCCACCTTGCGCCTGCAAATTTACTAATTTCATCACCCCACCTAGTTTTCTGCCGTCCTCAACTGCGCTTCCCTTCTCATGGTATCCATTCTGTAACTCTAATGGTCCACCGGTTATCCATCCTACGTGTTACATGGCCTGCCCAGCTCCATTTTTTGCTCTTAATGTCAGTTAGAATATCTGCTATCCCTGTTTTCTCTGTGATCCAGACCACTGTCTTCCTCTCTCTTAACATTAGGCCTAACATTTTTCATTCCGTCGCTCTTTGTGCAGTCCTTAACTTGTTCTCAAGCTTCTTTCTTAACCTCCAAGTTTCTGCCCCATATGTTAGCACCGGCAGAATGCAATGATTGTACGCTTTTCAACAACAGTGGTAAGCTCCCAGTCAGGATTTGGCAATGCCTGCCGTATGCACTCCAACCTAATTTTATTATTCTGTAAACTTCCTTCTCATGATCAGGGTCCCCTGTGAGTAATCGACCTAGATAAACTTACTCCTTTACAGACTCCAGAGACTGACTGGTGATCCTGAATTCTTTTTCCTTTGCCACACTATTGAATATTATCTTTGTCTTCTGTATATTAATCTTCAACCCCACTCTGTCATACTTTGTGCCATCTACGTGGTGGTGGTTGAGCGCGGTTTCTGCTGTCAGGTGCGTGAATGACGAAAGACAAGAATGACAGAAAAGGTGAGGACGGGCATGCCGCGCTTGCTTTATAGGTGCCCTCTGCGTCGCGTCAGACTTTGCAGCCTTCGTTAGATTTATGCCAGAGAAAACTGGAGGCACCAACTGCTGCTGTGCTGTTGCGCTCAGCGCTTAGTTCTTCTTTCTCCCCCTATTATGTACCGCTGTGCGTATGCGTGTTTCTGGCATCCGTGCTCGTCGGGGTGACGAGACACGCGCACGCGGCGAGCAACCGCGAAGAGCTTCGTCATACTTCGTCGTCACTGTCGGCTTGGCGTGGCAGGCGCGGCGGCGACAAGCGCATGCCGGCCGCAACAACCGCGCGTCGGGGACTCAAAAATAGAGCGGCTCGTCGCGCGCTGTTCGTCTCCGAGCTTGTCGCGCCGTGCTTGGTGATGCGGCGGCTTGACGTCCGTTTCATTTCTCTGTCACGCTGGCGCGGGATCATTTGCACAGCGCGCCTCTGTGATGACGGAAGCTGTAGAGGTCTTGTTGTGCCAGGCATGGCGCTGGCGACGCGGCGGCTGCTTGATCACAGGTGGCACATGTCGGAATGCGACGCAGCTTGTTTCATGTGCTTTGCGGAATGCGACGGTGAGAACGCGGCACGCGCCGCACGCTTGGCGGATTCCAAAACCTTGGTCAAGCGTATACTTGTGAAAGTCGCCGCGTTGAACCTATTACAGTAGAACCCGTATATATCGAACCCGAAGGGGATCACGAAATAGTTCGATATATCAATAATTCGACATAGAAAATAAAAATTTTATGCAAGAATTTCAATGAGATTTTACAGCTGTTCGTTATATACGATAATTCGTTATATCCGGGTTCGACTGTATAGTGAAAATATATACCTGCCAATTTAGCGTGCCTGTTTCTAAACGCCGCAAAGCGCCCGCCTTCCCTCTCGAGCTCCCGAAGCCGTCCGTCTGCATGATATATCCCGTGCTCAGGCCTTAGTTGCTCTTTGGATGCAATTGCCATCTCGGCGTCAGGCACCGCAGCCGTGGAGGTCTCGTCGGCCTTTCTGCAAGCGACAGTACCGTTCGATGCTTTTGTAGCCTTTATGCGGAATGTCTGAGTGCGAGCCCTGCTTTGGGAACGGTGGTTGATTTGTTCCTCGCTCACCGGCGCCTGGATTCCATTTCCAGCTGTCTGGTTGCCGGCTCCTCTCAGGAGTCAACAAAGCGTTTGCCATTGCCGTGCGTCGTAACAGCTCCACGCACGCGAAGCACGCGCAAGTATGAACCCGCGGAGTTTGGCACACGAAAATGACATGGCTATGAGGGGCGGACGTCGTGTAGTGAATGTCCTAAGATATTTAATTTCGACCATCTGTAGGGTTCTTTATCGCGCCCTGATTGGGAATGTGGCCCCTGCTGCGGGCAATCGAACCCACGGCTTTGTGCTGAACGCCAATCTAGGGTGGGAGATGACCAGCTCTCACGATGGCGTTGTGCGCGGCCTACCAAATCCATTGCGAATAAGTGTTTATAGCCTTAATGGATCCATGTGCAGCCTACACTCTTAAAAACGTTCGCACCATTTGGCGCTTATTATGTCCACAACAATGATCGTCATGTATCTTTCCTCCCTTTCCTTTCTTTAACGCTGCGGGCCCGGCACTTCAGGCACTTCCAGGTCACGAACGGCATGCGCGTTATCTGCGTGGCTTTTAGGCGTTGTGCCCCTTGCGTTGGGAGTTGCCAGCCTGCTCCTCGCTTTCCCTTTCCTGTCAAATGTATATGTTTTCAAATCAAATAATTCTCGACAGGGAAATAGTGAGCGCAGAGTTTTCAAGAAAGGAAAGTCAAGCAGGGTAGATGACGATTATTGTTGTGGGACAAGATAAGCGCCAAGGGGTGCAAACTTCTTTTAAGAGTACGAGGAAGATCTGGAGGATGGCGAGATCGTAGACTGAGGGTGGAACAAGTTTAATGTGACGCAATAAAAGACAGTGAGAAAAAAAAAAAACGTGTGGGGCGGAGCAGCCGAATTTTGGGGCTGCGCGCGCTCGGTGGTCTGCTTCCTTGCGCACATTTCCTCAGCTCATACTCTGACGGGTGCTAATAAAGTGCTTTCTCTCTCTCTCTCTCTCTCTCTCTCTCAGCTGCCTTTGCGTGGAAACGAGTGTTTTTCCCTGTCCGGTCTCCTCTCCGTACCACTTCCGCGCTCCCCTTTGCAAGATATGCTGAACCAATTAGCCCAAAATTTACTATTCCGAAACGAAAGTTTGGTGCAGCGATGGTGGGTGTTTACAGCGCAAGACATATGTGCATGCCGGGTTCCAAGATTCGCTTGCTGCTAATGGCTTATCCACACTGCCAAGACCGCGTGCTGCGCCAGGTTAGGTATCATTGCGTGTGGCGCGCTAAGTCGCTTTGCACTAGACGGGCCGCGCTGACTTCTTTCGTTTTCGGAGAGGCTGAAGCTGGCTACATGCTTCGCAAGTAGATTCAGAATATCCGCTTTACATGTAAAATCCAGAAACGAAAACCAATTTGGCACGTTAAGCAGATTGCATCAATGACTTATCTCAGCAACGTGACTGACATCTTGTGTATCCGCGCTAGTGTTGCACGCCCAGCTGATTGGAAAAATATCAGACGGTTGCATTTTGCTTATGTGCAGCTCTAGCGGCGGCGGCGGTGCCCGTGAGCGAAGATACCGAGGAGAAAAAAGATCCAGAGGAAGCCTGAAAAGCTGGAAGATCCTGTAAGGCCGCAAGAACCCGACAGCGGGTGCGCCGAGGTTGTTATGGCGGTCGTCGACGAGGAAGACCTGGAGGATGGCGAGATCGTAGACTGAGGGTGGAACAAGTTTAATGTGACACAATAAAAGACACAGTGAGAGAAAAAAAAAAGGTGTGGGGCGGAGCAGCCGAATTTTGGGCCTGCGCGCGCTCGGTGGTCTGCTTGAGCTCAGGAGGGCGCCAGGCAGGCGCTGCTGCGGTCATGGAAGCCGCGCGTGCCGTCTGGGCCCCGAGGCTGGCGAAGCACGGGCCCCAGTCCGTCGGGGCGTTTCTTGACCCACAGGCCGGCAGCGCTCACGTCACCCTGGCTGTGTGACTTGTGTCGGGGGGCCAGCAGCGGCGACGGCGACGAGGGGCACGGGGAGTTGCACGCCGCGCCGCCCGGGCCAGGCACTCGTACGCTGCGGTTGGCGGTGGGCCTGCCGCCGACCTGCCCGCCGCGGTGCCCATCGCTGTCCACCGCCGCAGCAGCAGCCGGGGTGGGCGGCAGGCCCACCGTCGGCGGAGAGAGCGGCAGCACGCGCAGCAGCGGGCTGGCCTGCCGCACCGCCAGGCTGGCCGCCTCGTGATGCTCGAACTCGACGACGGCGGCCGAGCAGCCGCTGGCCTCCGGATGGCGCTGGAGGAAGCGCTTGGCGCAGGGCGGCACGGGTCCACCGGGACGCAGCAGGCGCAGCAGCGAGATGGGCCCGCAGCGCGAGAAGATCTCGGCCACGGCCTCCACGGTGACGCGATCCACGAGAGGAAAAGCGACCACGGTGCGCGAGGGCGCCGTCTCGTCGTGCTCGGGCAGCGGCTCGCGGCGGCGCACCTTGGTGCCCTCTGCGTTCACCTCGAGCCGCGTGGACGACGAGCGCAGCGCCTCGCGCACCAGCTCCCAGTTCTTGGTCAGGCTCTTGACCTTGCGGAACGAGGCCATCAGCTTGAGGCTCACGTAACCTTCGCGGTTGCGCCGCACGTGCTTCAGGAGGAACGAGTCGCGCAGGATGTTCTCGTCCGAGAAGTAGTACTCGACCTGGGCCACGATGCGCTGCGCCAGCTCGTCCTCTTCTTCGGACGAGCCGTTCAGCGACTCGAGGCCCGAGTCCTTGTCGTGGTTGTCCTCCTCCTCCTCCTCCCAGCGCTTCTCGTCGGCCGTGCCCATAGCTGGATGGCTGGCTGCGCGATGACCGATGGCTGGATCCCGAACGCTGGTCTCTGCGGCCCCGCTCGTCCTCGTCGCCTCCCGCCACGCTACTGCGGCTGCCAATGAATGCCGGGCCTGCTGCCGCGCTCGCTGGCGCTGCCGATGGTGCCTGCTGCCGGCCGTCGTCTTCCTCCGCTGCCGAAGCCCGAGGCTCGAGCCAGCTGCCGCGAGCGAACTCAATGGGCCCACCGAGCGCGTGATTCATGGGCACGGTCGGTTGGCTGCAACGTCCACTGTTGAGCGCCGCGGCTGCGTTGTTTCGTGTGGCCGAGGAAGAAGACGCACTTCACGCCATTGTTGCAGGATGAACAACACTAGAGCGCGCCTGCAGTGCCCGCGCTCTAGGGTCATGTATACGGTTGCGCAATTGTTGAATTTTCTAAATGTACAGATTGCATGATTTATAACGCGCTTTTTTTTTTCTTAATTGTTATTCATATGCGCAAAGGGACCCGCCGCGTTGGCTTAGCGGCTATGGGGTTGCGCTGCTAAGCACGAGGTCGCGGGATCAAATCCCGGCCGCGGCGGTTGCATTTCGATGGGGACTAAATGCGAAAACGGCCGTGACCCGTGCATTGGGAGCACGTTAAAGATCCCCTGGTGGTCAAAATTAATCCGGAGTCCCCCACTACGGCGTGCCTCATAATCAAATCGTGGTTTTGGCACGTAAAACGACAGAATTCGTTCTCCTTGCCCTAGCACTAACCAGCTATCATAGAAGAAGCCGAACTTCTTACCCTTTCTCCTTGCCCTAACACTGAGCAGCTATCTTGCATAGAACAAGTCAAATTTCTTTTTTTTTTTCCCCTTCCATCTTGTGATATTTATCTTACGAGCAATCGGGGTGCGTCCACTTATCAAGCATACAGTTGCTCAAAGTTATCCCGCTTTTTGTACGTTGTCTAAAAGAACGCAGCTACGAGTAAGCGTAAATCTGCAATTACTCCTGTCTTAATTGCGTGAGCCGACTTCAACCTATGCCTGCAAATCTCCTAATATCATCGCCCCGCCAATTATTACCGCTGACATACATTATGCTACTTCGACTGACCAATGTGTATCTGACTTACAAATTACGTGACTTGGCCAACTTTTTTTGTCATGTTCTGGGCTAGAAAATTAATTACCCCATACCTGCCAACTCTCCCTAATTTTTCGTAATGTTTACGAATTTGGGATTGTTTCACGATTTTAGGAATGTTGCGTCAATTTTTATCAAAAAGTCTCCGCTCGCGAAAATGTTTCGCTCGAGGGTCTTCGAATCTTCCGTTGGAAGTTTTTTGATGGTGAAATAAATAAGGAGGGCTAATCATTGTTGAAACGTATTTATTAAAGCACATTCTCGCTTCGCGCAAGTTTATGCGAACGAGTTCCTGAAACAGGTGAAATCGGCAGCAGCAAAGTCTCAAAACAATATGTTGCTTGTCAGTGCCCGCTGTTCCAAGCTTGCTACAGCTTCGGTGTTGCATCTGAAGTAAACCACCGCTAATAAGTACGCGTGTACCCCTCAAAAGGCCTGTGCTCAAGGCAAACTTGAAAGAAATGCGTAACTCCAGTCCTCTTATTACTGACTTATCGAATCAGTAGTCGTCATATACCTGGCGCTGGCGGCGAATACCGTTGTAAGGCCCGAGCAATGTAAGCTATATACCGGGTGTTTCAGCGAACACTCAGAAATTGCCTGTGGCAGACAGCACAATTCTAGTTCATGAGCTGGTCTACTCGAAGATGCGGACATGCACAAAAAAATTGAAATGCATAATCGACTAATTAAGAAAAATTCACTAAGTTTTTAACCAATTACCTTATGGCGCATATTGCAATTTACAAATTCTAGCTGTGGAGTTCGCAAGGCGGATCCACTGGAAACGAATTCTCAGGATGACGCCAGTTTCGAGATATTCCCGAACGCCGTAAGGTGCCTTGTAGAACAAAAAGGAGGTGAAATTAAGCGGTACTGGCAACTGTTTTTGATGTGTAGCTATTGAAAGTATGCATCTCTAGGAAAGTTCACCTGCAAGCTGTTGTGTCCCTGCACCGAGTACCAGGAGCGTAGCCGGGCGGGGAGGAGCACACCAGGAACGTGACCCCCCCCCCCCCCCCCCTCTCTGTTCCTAGCTACGCCACTTCCCAGTACCTTTACTTTAGTGATCCAGATACTGAAATATCCCGCCGTTCATAGCTCTCCGTTGACCTCAACTGTCCCTTCATTAAATATTGCTTTCTGCCGTCCTGTGCTTCAAATGTTGACCACCTGATGTGTCCCCGTATTGCTTTATTTGCCATACTGCAATTTCTTTCTCTAGGCTGCCACGGGCATCCAAATCTCTAGCTTATAGTAACAGCTTTCTGCTTAATTTCGAGGAAGCGCTGTCTTAACGCAGGCACACTGCAACCTTGTCGTGACTACATGGTGGCCGACGACGTACACAGTCGGAGGTGGCGACAAGCGAGCAGTGACGCTTTTTGTCTTGGTGTTTTTGTAGTGCCTTACTTGACAATGAAAACAATGGCACATGTATACTAGTTTGATGTTGCCGCTACAAGAGCGCAAGTCTTGCATCATCTACACTGTAAAGCGACCTATATAGTTTGTGGGATTTCGAGCTGAGAAGATATCACCATAAGGGCAGCATATAGAAGCCTAAACTTTCACCGTGTTGTTAACCGTGTTGTTATTACCAGCGTATGCAGCGTACGCAATTAGTACGGGTACCCTTTTCTAAAGTACTGATAATTACTGGTGCGTTCGTGATAATTGTAATGGTATGACGTCAGTATACCGCTGCATCGACGCACATATCGCGAAATAAATATATTCGCAAAGGCGAGTATCTTAATAGAAAGAGCAGACATCTTCGTAGGGGATGGACAAGGCCTTCGGAACAGAGACAGCGCGTCCGCTCAATTCACAATCTCGTATGCATGCGGCGTGACACGCGCGCTCCTCTTCCTTTCTTTGCACGCCGCTCCGTGCGGCAGACGAGGCTGATTGAAACAAGCGTTTCAACTTATTTTTGTTTCAGCTGTCAATATCTTGGCATATTTATTACTCATTACTTCGTTTGTATAATTTATATTTCGAGAGTGGCATTTCATTCCTACACTGCTCTATAGTTGCGCAGAAAACCCCGGTGAAGCTGACGTTGCCAAGGGTGCAATATGAATTACACCTTTAATAGGGGTGTTATTTGTACAACACCCGTAGTGAGCGGTTTCAGGGTGTGTGCATAGAATAAAGAACCAGTAAAGTATAGCTGCATGGCGCACAGCGTTAAACGGAAAAAAAAAAAAAGAAAAGCACAAAAGAAATTATGGGGAAAAGATAACCTTCACCAAAGTGCGAGATATGCATTTCAGTGGCCGTGCACTGCAATGAGCGCGAAGTGGATGCCTTGGCTGGGAAGAAATTGATCTTGAGCCGCCTTTCTCGAACATGCAGAGTGGAAACCGGAGACCGAAAGTCGGTTGGCGAGACAGATCAGGTAGCACCTATCGGCGAGCGACGTGCGCTTGATTAACGCTCTTTTGGTTCGTATATAAACGCCTGTCTGGAATTGTACGTGCGCCATGTGACTTAGAAGCGGCTGCGCTTCTGGTACTCTTGGAACCCTACAAGCCTCATATTCTACAGTATAACGGCAGCCTAAATCACTCTAGAGTCTCGGGATGCGGATAGTGCTTTCAGTCGTGGCGGTCAGAAACCGTAATCATCGCCCTGGTTAGATTTCCAGTCGCGTCGGCCGCATCCCACTTGGTGTGGAACGTATATAAAAGCGCTTGCATGGTTACATTTTGGTGCTTGTTAAAAGAACCCGAAAGCCGTCAAAATTAAGTAATCCGGAGACCGCCACTACGTCGTCTTCTATAGCCTCTAGCTGTGTTGTTTTTTGGGATAAACTCAATCAATCGATTAATTTAAAAGCCACGCCACAGGGCGTGTTGATAGACTTCGTCACGTGCGCAGTGGCTTCAAAACTTTTGGCAGACTCTGCACGTTTCTTCGCTCGGGCCCGGGCAGACCTGACAGACGACTACTTTCGGCGACGGATGTCGTCTTAGGCCGATCGAGGCGCGCGGCGTCTTCACTCGATGTTTTAGTTTCCAGAAAGTCAAGTAAGCAGAATTATGCATTATGGCTTTTATGCTCCATGCACCGAGCTTGCATGGGGTTCTTGAACGTGCACCTAAAATCGAAGTACACGAGCGTTTTCGCATTTCGCCCCCATCGAAATTTAAAATGCGCAAGCGCGTTCTTGGAGACGCCCGCTATATATATATATATATATATATATATATATATATATATATATATATATATATATATATATATAAACAGGGTGGCCCAGCTATCACGCAGCACGATTTAAAAAAAGAGGAACGGCGTTACGCGAAGCAAACCTAGTGCGTATTGTTTCCAGTACAGTGGAGTAGCCGCCAGTAATGTTTTCGTTACTGAGATTTAATAACGTAATTGTAATTAATTATCTAACTCGAAAAGTATTGTCCTAGTTATCAAAGTGTCAATGAGAAAGTTGTAGAGCAACATGAAAAACTACCGATACAGCTCTCTGTTGCTCAATACGTGCTACATAAATGCGTTTTTCCGAGTGTGAAAGAAGCCCGCGAATACACACAATTGCCGCGCGACTGGCCGCTCGAGGCACTTTGCGTGCATTTGCGGGCTTCTTTCACGCTCGGAAAAACACTTTTATGTAGCACGTATTGAGCAACAGAAAGCTGTATCGGTAGTTTTTCATGTTGCTCTACAACTTTCTCATTGACACTTTGATAATTAGGACAGTACTTATCGAGTTAGATAATTACTATTACCTAATTGAATCTCAGTAACGAAAAAATTACTGGCGGCAACTCCACTATACTAGAAACAATGCACACTAATTGTACTTTTGTTCTAAAGGTGAAATTTATCGAAATTTGGTGCACTTAATTGTTTCACTCGTCAGCGTCTTAGGTCCGTTGCTTTAATTGTAAGGTACGGTCCGCGAGGTGTGTACTTCATTGGCATGACACAGTATGTGTGGTCTTGTTACGTTATATTGAGACCTCGCTGCGGCATTCTTCGCCTGGCGAGACATGAAGCAGAATAGTTCCAAAAAAACATGTTAATTATGATACTAATTTGCGAAGCTACCTCGCTGTTTCGTTCGCTAAAGAAATGGAGAACCAACACACGTGACGTGCGTGTCACCCGGGTATTTTTTTTTTTCCCTTCCCCTTCCTTCCATTAACGCTTCCTGTTGACGGCGGCCGCAAGGACGGCCACAGCCTCAGCCCTTCCTGTTTTTTTTTTTATTATTATTATTATTTTTTTTTTCTTAAATAGCTGTCGGTGCTCTAAGATGACACCGCGAGCGCAGGGCTCGATATATCCCGCGGGCGGCGGCAAGTCGCCGCGCTGACCGTTTCATATGGTACGTGGGCGCCCACGTTTACATACGAGGATGACCTGAAAATACTCTCCGGGCGGTGGCCGTGCCAGAATCGTGCCGCATTCACGGCCGAGCGGCACGCGTCCCTATAGCGGGTCCTTCAAAAAAATCCGAGCGTTATGGTTTCCCGTCGGGTGCCTCTGAGCCCCCATCCGAGTTGCCAATCTTTAAGCGGACCTCCCTCCCTGTGATCCGCGAACGCGCGCCCGCCAGTAGGTGTTTGTTTTTCTCTTCCTACAAATATAGCGCAGGGCGTCCTTGCGAGCTGGCGCAAGAGGCCACTGCCAGCTGAAGCGCATCACAGTGTTGCAGTTTTCCGGTGAGTATGCAAACTCTTGCACGCCTTGCGCGGAAACGCCGTCCGTGCCTATAGGTTCTTGCGCACTCTTGTCGGCGTGAAAAAGATAGGTTTCATCGTCGCTTGCTTTGGTGCCCGTTGACTAGTGCCTGCTGTCAGCGTCACTTGAAACCTTTGCGTGGCGAGTCGTTCGCAGCCGCAAAAGAGAAAGGCAGTCAGTCTTCTTAGTTTTGGGTGGGAATCGGCGTCTCGCAGCGTCCTCTGCAAAGCTTCCGGGCCAATTCTATTTCGGGGCAAGGTCTATTGTTGTCTCTCTTGTCTCCGGCTCAGATCGTTCTTGAAGCGCCACAGGTAAGTGACTGCAGCTGTTTCGCTTTGATCGTACGCAAGCTGTATGCCGCATCAATTGCGTTTGCAGTTCGCGATAAATAGTCGCGCGGATGATCGGCGACGCTGGAAAGAGCGCAGTTTCGGTTTCGTTACGCCATGCGATTCTAAAGAATAGTTGTATGCCTTTTCTCTTACTGCGTGCTCCTTCTGTGCCACTTTCAAGACTAACAACTACTTTATTTTTTATCCGCTTCGTTTGGTTGATATGCGTGTTCGCAAGATAACAAATTAAATTTTCTGCTGATAATAGTTAATTTTACTATTGATGAAACTAACTGTGAATTCTAGCATTCTACGAGAAATTAAGCTGAATATTTAGCAACTGCAAGTCCTTGAGCGATGCAGGGAAGCAAAACAGCATAACAAGGCGCGTGGAGCAAAAAATACTCCACTCGTATGCTCATATCCCTTATTTAGCCGCTCGGAAACCGAGACAAGCCACTCGCGAGCTGACTGACTGCGGCACTAGCCACGGTAGACTGGAACTGACCGGTCGTGGGCAATTTATGCTTGTGGTTGTCGTGCAGCGCACTTTGTCGTCGTTTCTTGAGGGTCTTTCGTCCAAACGCACGAGAATATCTACAGGGGCAGTGGTCCAACGTCAGAAAGAAACTCGAGCTCTGCAGTCGGGCTCCCCATCCGCGAGCAGTTCTGGGCGCTGTGTTGCATCACTGTGGTTCTGTCACTTGCTTCCGTCAGGATCCCGTTTCTTCGCGAGCAAAGCGATGTCAGCGGACAGCTTTGAAAGCATTCCCGAAGTGAAGCTCGACAATGGACGTTTCAAATACGTTCTCATCAAAGTGCACGACAAGAATGACCCCAACCGGAGCAAGCTGATTGTGCGGGGATCCGCATCGGCCACTTATCACGCGGATATCTACGAGAGAGAGATGAGCAAAATAGAATCCATCTGTGGATTGGAGACGGAGTGCTTGGGCGGCGGAAGGATCATCCACAATCCGGACTGCGACGAGATCAAAGTGTTCGGGTACTCTCAGGGGTACGGCCAGGCAGACCACAGCAAGGCCGTGGAAGTACTGAAGCGCAACTTCCCGGAATACAAGTCCATCACGTGGTCGAACGAGGGATACTAATCTCTACACTGTATTGTCAATTATATCGCTCAAGTAGTAATTTAAAATAAAGTAACCACTCCACTGTTTTCTGGTCTTTTCAAGAAAAGCGCGGTGGGCCGCACTGTGCGTTATTTGCTTCGCGCACGGTGGTGAAACGAAACCGCGACATTGGTGGCCGTGACCACTGGTCTCCACTATAATAGGTCAGTGGCCGTGACTGCCGTCAGAGCAAGTAGTCGGAGGTTTGGATGGGAAAATATTGAATACAAACGCAGGATGTGTCCATTTTGTTGCAAACGTCACTTCGTGGAATAACGATTTGAATCGGTTAATACGTTGAGAATCAAACGAAACATTGCAGTGCTAACAACAACTTGATTTGGGCGAGTTGGTTCATCTTGAGTAAAACTTGAAGCAGCGCGAAGGAGACGAGGACAAGAATCGAAAACAAACACAACAGGACGAGCGCTGTACTGCCAACTGGAAATTTTATTGAAAGAACAACCAGCTTTATAACATGTCAAAGAACGCCTGCTTACAAGTGGAGGTGCTTATCTAGAAAATGCATCTCAGTTTTTGTTAGACTGAGTGACGATGCGATTACACATTCTTCTCCTGCTTTGGTGATGTAGTAAGCTTATACAATTTCTCTTTCTTTTTTGCTCTTTGCATGCTTCAGAAACCTAGTGTCACCGAACAATGGGGTACATGTGCATTTGTTGCAATGCGCAGCTACTAAATGGCTACCGTACCTGCTTTTTTACATTGTTTCTATGCTGCCTAGCTCTATCATTAAAGCATTTCCTGGTTTGTCCTATATACACTCGTCCGCATTTTAACGATATCTCATAAACGACATCAGAGGTGCACTTGGTGAATTTTTTATCGTGATTGGTGGTGCGTTTCTGGCGTTTCCAATTGTTCATAGCATTGCATAGCTTCGAGTGTTTGCAGGGAGCAGAAAACACTAGGTTGATTTGGTGCCTGTTGGCCGCTTTCTTAAGATTATGGGATAACTTGTGGACATATGGTATTACATGAAAGGGTCTCTTTTCTTTTTCCTGCTTGTCGATTTTTCTTCCCGAGCGTTTTATTTTTTGCAGGAGTGTTTAACACACAGCTGTGATGACGAAAGATGGGTATCTGGCTGTTTTAAGGCGTTATATCTGCTGTAAGAGGCTATTTTTCATTTGGTGCTCACAGGACTTGTTCATTACGGCTTGAATACATGAGGTAGCAATTCCCCTTTTCGCGAGTTTTGAATGGGCACTGTCATAAGGAAGCAAGCCTTTCTTTGACCTGGGTTGATAAGACCAGCAAACATGTTGATTTTATGCAAATGAAATGTTAATATCCAGGAATTGAATGTTATTATTATTCGGCATTTCAAAGGTGAACTTTAGTCCCCCACCGTGCATTGTAAAAATTCTCAGAATATTTTTCACTTCTTCGTCAAAGCAATAGTCTGGTCGCTGTTTAGAAGAACCAAGTAGTCGTCCACGTAGCGGTAAATATGCTTAACTGGGGAGTAAACTAAAGCAGCGCAAATGCCTTTGTCACTGCTAGATAAAAATACATTGCTAAGTATGGGTGCAATGGTTGATCCGATTCAAATACCGGTGCGTTGGATATAACACTTTCTGTTGTGATTAATGGCTGTTGACTGAAGATAAAATTCTAAGAGCATTTTGAAATTGTCAACATTTGTGCCTGCCGAGATTTGAAATTCTAGTTCACCGGTTTCATTGATTGTTTCACATACAGCAACCAGCAAACCATCACAGGAAAGTGAATAAAACAGATCTTCCACATCGACAGAAAACCCGTTGATGCCATTCACATTTGTAACACAAAGTCCCCTTAGTTCACTCACAAAATCATTGGAACTTCTCACTCGGTAGGGGTCATTCACTGGCAGCTTCTTTATATGGTCTTGCAAGAACCGTCAGACATGCAACTGCCACGAAGTCTTTTCGGATACAATAACCATTAACGGGTAGTTTATATCCGAACAGACTATATCTTTCGTCATCACAGCTGTGTGTTAAACACTCCTGCAAAAAATAAAGTGCTCGGGAAGAAAAATCGATAAGCAGGATAAAGAAAAGAGACCCTTTCACGTAATACCATATGTTCACAACTTATCTCATAATCTTAAGAAAGTGGCCAACAGGGACCAAATCAACGTAGTGTTTTATGCTCCCTGCAAACTCTCGAAGCTATGCAATGCTATGAACAATCGGAAACGTCAGCAATGCACCACCAATCACGATAAAAAATTGCACCAAGTGCACCTCTGACGTCGTTTATGAGATACCGTTAAAATGCGGACGAGTGTACATATGACAAACTGGGCAATGTTTTAATGATACAGCTAGGCAGCATAGAAACAATGTAAAAAACAGGTACGGTAGCCATTTAGCTGTGCATTGCAACAAATGCATATGTACCCCATTGTTCGGTGACACTAGGTTTCTGAAGCATGCAAAGAGCAAAAAAGAAAGAGAAATAGTAGAAGCTTACTTCATCACCAAAGCAGGAGATAAATGTGTAAGCACAGCGTCACTCAGTCTAACAAAAACTGAGATAAATTTTCTAGATAAGCACGTTCACTTGTAGGCAGTACACACGCCTTCAAACTTTTTTTGTTGGCGTTTTTTGACATGTTATAAAGCTGGTTGTTCCTTCAATAAAATTCTCAGTTGGCAGTACAGCGCTCGTCCTGTTGTGTTTCTTTTTGATTCTTGTCCTCGTCTTCTTAGCACTGCTTCAAGTTTTACACATTGCAGTACGTTCACTTAGATGAAAATGTGACACTATCATCATGGCGTAGCAGTAGTTCCAGCACTTGGCCGCAAATGATTATTTAATGTCGGGCTTCATTTTTTATGAAATAATAATGCATGCCAATGTCCCTACAATGTCTTTAAAGTGCCAGCTTTCATGGGCATTTGTGAATTTACATGCTAATTAATAACATTGTTTTCAGCCAAATCATGTCAGCCTTGAGTGGAATTCCAGATGTGGCCTTGGAGATTGGACGTAGCCGGTATATATTGGTTAAAGTCCATTTGAAGGATGATGAAGAAACCTACAAATATGTTGTCCGTGGCTCTGTTCTAGCTGCTAACCATACAGAGGTAAGGATAATCTAGAAACTTCAAGCCTGCCTGAAGTCAAGCACTGGTTAGCGCCCACAAAAGAGCCCGTCTATGAAGCATGAAATTTGCTTTAACTGATCCATCATGGCTAACTACAATGAATGATTTCTTGCAGCTGGAAAGGTTAACGGATTTGTGAATCACTAATTCCTGCTTTTTTTTTTTATATGGCTATCGTAATTTGTGTGCTGTCTGCCGTGTCAATGTTGCGTTGTATGTGCTCCTTAACTTGCTGATGGAAATGCTTGAGTAGTTGACTCATTGGCCCGTTTAAAGTTACAGCCTGCATTAATAATTATGTTTTGAACTAGTACGCTAGCGTGCACTGGGAAAGAAATGAAATTGCTCTAACTTATAAGATCCAGATTGTCCAATATATTGTGAGCATGTGCAGAAATATCATCCTGCCATTCTGTTTTTGCTCTCAGACATGCGCTCAAAAACGTTTTGCGTCCTCTCCACTGGTGCAGGGAGACATGAGCTCACGAGCAGTTCACACTTGTTGAGGCAGTGTGGGTAGGCATGCATGTTGGTTTGGTGTTCTTTTCAGGAGGCTTAAAGCAATCCCTGGTAGTGATAAGCTTACGGGTCTGAACAGAACATGTACACATTGTTCTCACCTGTGCCTACAGGAGTCCTTTCTGAACATTATTTTGGCTTGTTTAAGAAATCCTGCAGCACTGGCGATTTGCTGCACAGGATGTAATTTATTGAATGCCTACAACTGAGTCCCCGCTGATGATCAGACGAGAGTATGATGTGCAGTTTGTGCATTCTTCTGACATTTTTATTGGAAGGCGAAAAAAAAAATAATAGTGGAAAGTCTTTTCAAGACTACATTTTGCAATTAGATGCTTTGTTGTAGGTGTGACAAGCTCTCCATAGTCAGGACTGATATAGAGCTCTTGCTAGCCTCTTGTAGTTCTGGATGCTGGAGGCTTTAGTTTGCCTTAAAATTGCTGCATGTGTTTTGCACATGCTACAGTAGTGAGTGAGATTTCACAAGAGTCATGCAGGGAGTGTGTAATGAATAGTAATTAAAGCCTTGCAAATTATAATGTGCCATGTAATGAGACAAGGCTTGATCGAATGATTTGGCATATTTAAGTGAAGCTCGCTTACGATGAAGTTAGATAAGGCAAATTTCTACCTCCTTCAAAAGGAAAATTTGTCATCCACCTGAGAATTAATGCATGTTGTTTAGTGGCTCAAAGGCTAGGTATGGCCAAAGAGTACCATGCCAGTGTTAGTCAGTGGCGCAACGACGAGGGGGGGGGGGGGGAGGAGGTTTGGGTGTTGTAACCATCCCCCAGCCCCACCGGTCCAACGTGTACCTTCACTGCTCTGTTCACATTGTCCTTACAATTCAGGAGGTGGCTTGAGGTCTAATTTGCCCTGATTAACAAAAACACTCTATCACTGTCTTGTATTTCTTCATTCACTCTTAAATTACTTTGAGTAAAACGCTGAAGAAATAAACATCGTCATCATCATTGGTGTCATTATATTATTATAATTATTAGGCATTTTATTTACTGTTGGATTCCTCTGGCTAAAGCAAGGAAATTGCATATTATGCAAAGTGCTTGCTTCCCCCCCCCCCCCCCCCTGGCAGAGATCCTGGGTGCGCTACTGGTGTTAGTTCACAGTGGAGCGATGAATTGTGAGGAGTAGATGTGATTATGGCAATGACTAATGACTTGTGCTATGAACGTCCACCTGAGAGCAGCGTGGACCTTCAAGGGAAACGCATGCAGGTTTCTCAGAAAGAAAGCTTCGTAGTTGAAAAAAAAATAATCTTGTTCATTTGTGTAGTAGTAGTTTATAGCTTTGTGTTTACTCTCACGATGGCAATTTTTCCCTTTCGTGAAGCTATCGCCATTTTGCAGACTTCCGCCGAACTAATCTTTTTGCCAGACCCGTATCAAATCTCTATAAACACTATTACTACAAACATTTCATTTATACTGAATGTTACATCGAAAATATGAAACTCTGAAAAAGTACTGCCACTACCAAATAGTGACTACTTTTGTTCTCCAGGGGCGGTATAGGTTTACCAATGTTTGAGGTTCTTAACCATTGTGTTCAGCCTCATTGTTCAAGTGCACTTGATGTGGTCTTACGCACATGCACAAACTCACTACACCGAAAAGCAGTCATTGTTGTAGCCTAAAGAAAGCCATTTGTATTTGAAGCTGTTTCATAAATATCAAATTTTATTCACAGAAAGCTGTGCATATTGGAACATGTTGTTTTATTATTTTTGCACAAAGTAATTTCATGAAAAAAATTTCCAAAAATATTTTAGAATTTATTCACATATGGTATCATGTTTCTTTTAATGCTAAGAACAATTGTTTCGCTTAAACCAGTGTAGCTTCATATTGGTACATGGCACTAGTCATTCATCAGTGTTCCATTTGATGGTGCTAAATTAGGTGAAACGTAATGGCTTCTTGCTCCACGCAAGCCACACCTGTATGACATGACAAAAGGACACAGACACCAACAGCAACAGTATTAATAGTTAACCTGCACTGGGGCTTTCAGAATGCTAGAGCCACTATTAATACATACATCTGGTGTTGGTGGCTGAGAAAATTGCATTCTGTTAAGTTTTAAAGCCAGTGCTTTTGTCTTCTTTGTGCATTGCCGTACCAGATGGGATTATGTCAGACTCAAATTTACCTGTTTGAAACATTAAATACAGCCTGTTTCCACTTGTAAAGATACGTAACAGCATGCCCGCTTACTAAAAGTTATCATTATCCTAAACACATATCCTTGTTGCTTCATATCTGACAAGTGCTTAGGCACATTGCTGAGTTAGTTAGGCGTGGTTTCACTGAGCCAAATTTAAGTTATTCCATGTGCAAGCATCATGCATATCTTACTTGACGAGAAGAAAGTTTCTGGTAAACATGGAACCTCTTAATGCTTTGTGCATTACTACCAAAATAGTCAAAGAATGCTGCTTTGATGCATGGCATCACAAGGTTATTCTTACATGCGTACATTAAAATACAAGCATTTTCTGACTGCTTTTGTTTACAGTTTAAGGTACGCAGTGCAACTATAGTTTAGAATGAGGTGCAAAAATGACCAATGGCCCATCACTTGCTTCAAGCAAACAAACTTTAGCAATCAACATTGGTGGAAATCACTGCGTTTTGACTTATTGGGCAGTACAAAAATGGATAATGGGGCGACTAAAATTTGGTCTCTACACTGTATAGCTTGCAGTGGAAGGCTAGTGACAGAATAATGATTATACCTGACTCTAGATGTACATCTCGTGCCGATTTACTGGTCTTAATATTAAAGAAAGCCTATTTTTGCTGGCTCTGTCTTGTGCAGTTCAACTGGTCAATTCAAGAAGAGCTATTCGTGCTAATGAATGCTACCATGGGAGTAGCTGACCCATAATCAAGTTATTTTCATGATAGCACATGGCCACTGCTGTTTTGCTGGAAAACAATGCAATGTGGATTCATCAGAATAGTGCTGCACAAACAGACATATTTCTTTTGTGCTTGCGGTGACCATTGAGGCAAGATATTTACTGCCGGGTGAGCTAGTAAAGGATGGTACAGGTGACTCCTAGAAAATCAGGGGGAAATCTGCCAAGCAAATTCGGTCACACGTGTTTTATTTCCAACCATTTTGAGAATGTGCACCGCCTTTTGCCGGATTTGGTCACCACGAGAGACTAGCATGTGCCTTGCACAAGGGGCACAACAACTACTTGCATCTAGAAAAAAAGGATGATTACATTATAGTTAGAAGCAGTGGTAACTTTAAATCTACAAATGGGCAATTGAAAAATCCAATGCTCCCAGCATATAACAATGTTAGAGGTTGCAGCTGCAGCATGCCCTTGGACCTTTCCAACACTGGCACCCAGCGCGTTGCCGTGGTGCATGCCGGACTGTAACAAGCATGCGAGAACACTTACTTGAAAGCACAAGAAGTGCAGCAGCCTTTTTCACGTGCTAGGTGACACCATAACAGGCATTCTAACCTTTTCCATTTGTAGGGGCATGTGTGATCAGGTAGACGTTTCATGAGCAGAGTAACTAATAGAGGAAACATTAGTATTAGAAGACGAAAAGTCGGACGAGTGATGGAGTGCTTAAGAATTATATCAGTGCCAGCGACAGCTATGATGATCTGCAAATTGGACTTTGATAGAGAACTACCTAATGCATGAACTAAACATTAAAAAAAATAATAATAAAAAATCTGATGAAAAGTGATTTTCGCTTCAACGGTAATGCTACGTTCCATCAAAGTTTAATCCCCTCAGGTACTAAATATGGACTCTCTGCAAATGTGTCAAATTTGTGTGTCAAATTTGCACTTCATTCTAAGGCACTCAACACTCCACTGCAAGAAAGACAAGGTGGTAGGATGGTGCGTTGTGCATTTCCTGATGAGTCATCATAACTAGAGTAATTAATTTGATTTTGTCAGTAATGCTCCATTTCTGGGTTAAAAAATTCAATCATTGGCTAGAAGCTTATGTACAATTGTTATTGACGGCATGCATAATGAGCAAGGAAAATCCATTCATTGTACGTTGCTGCTGGAACGCCGCCACATTGAACGTCTCGCCAAACATAGTACCTTCAGCAGAATGATCATCTGTAGCAGTATGAAGCACATTGGAAGTGAAATCGAGGCACTTTGAAGATGCAGGGGGGGGGGGGGGGGGAGGGTTCAATTCACCCGACTGCTGCTTTTTCTAGACCACCACTCAATAGAACTGGCAAAAACAAGTTGCATCCACAAATGCGGACACTGTGCCTGAAGTTGTTGTACAACCTTGCGCAATTGTTTAACAATATCACACGAGCGTCGACTGCACAGCATTTCAGTGGTCTTCTAGCGGTGAGGGGCACTCCTGAAGCGAACAGCACAGCAGAATACATTAGAACTAGAATTCACCTTGCACGACCGCACATAAAGTTGCCAATCCCGCTGACACGCCGTCCGGTCGACGCTTGCGTGATATTGTTAATTGCAAGGGTGTACGTACAATACTGTGCATACAAGAAAGCAGTTTTTACTCTTGCTACTCATGTTTGCTGCAAAAAATTTAGAATAGGCTATGCAATTGATTGCTACAATTATGCATTTGGAATATGTGCATCAGATGCTGTTCAGCGTGTAGTCTGTTGTCAGAGTTCCTTTCAGTGCCGTTTTATTCAACTGCACTATGCTTCCGAGCTAAATAGAGAATTTCTCATCCAGGCTCTCCAATTTAAAAGTAAGCTTGCTATGAAATCCGTAAAAGTTGTATGCATCATATTCGCTGGGTGTGCCACATGGTGCAACCAACACCAATAGAACTTTGAAAGTGCACACAACCAGCACATCAAATAGCTTAAGCCAATTGGCAAATATGAACGGCGTTGGTGGCTGGTCTGCCTGTTACGAGAAGCTTCCTTTAAGGAAAATTCACACAAAAATTCTGCACAGGTCTTTGAAAAGGAGACTGCTGCATTGAAGGCGGCTGGCCTGGAGTGTGAATGCCTTGGCGGCGGATACATCATCCACCTCCCAGACACGAAAGAGCTAAAAGTCTATGGCAACTCCCAGACCTATGGGCAAGCGGACCATGCCAAGACAACAGAGATCCTCAAGAAACAATACCCAACTTACACTTCAATCACTTGGAGCAATGATGCCATTGTGTAACAGTGTGTGTGACTTGCTTTAAATGGATTGCCTGAGTGTTAACATGTCCTGCTAATACAACAGAATGAAAATGTGCTAGCCCAAATGTGCCAACACAGCATGGTAAATAAAGTGAGCACAGCCTATTATTGTCAGTGAGTAGAAAAAAACATCTGTTTATTGTACAGAGATGACAAACAAGATCCCCAGAGACCCCAAATGAAATGATAGAAACAATGGCCCTCCTGACCCCACGATGCCTCATAATTCCTCCTTCGCCTTCTTTGTGCCAGAACGGTCAAAGCCCTTGAGCTCATCGGTGGCATGCTTGGCAATGTACTTGATGAAGTCATCATGATCACGGCCGCCATCATACCTCTTCGGGTTCTCCTTGTCATTCTTTGGTAGCCAGTACAGAGTAGGAAAGCTGAAAGCGAGTGGGCACCAAACGTGTTAGCTCATTGTGCCAAGTTCTGCCCCTAGCGGCAGTGCCGTGGACTAATACTGCATTGTAGGCACCAATATATATTGCTGATTACTCACCCTGTGACCTCAAACTTTGGATGAACATCATTGGCAGTGGCATCCATCTTGACAATTTCAACATCCTCACCAGTAAGCTGGAAAATAACAAACTTGCTTTAGGAAATAGTTACTACAGAAGTGCGTTTCAGCTAAAGTACAGCAAAAGGCCTTACAAGAGCACTAATAAATTTAGGTTAATACCATTGACTAGTCAACTTGATCCTTCCTAGTCATATGAAACTTACAAAGGAATAAAATTGTTTACAATAGACATGAGAGTCTTTCTAGAGAAATGATGAATTCATTGACTGCACAGTATGACAACTTGAAAGCACACTATGCCTCCAAATGAAGTTTTTAGGATTAAGTACGGTTTCACTCAACAGCTTACAAGTAGCTTAAAGTGATTAACGACACAATTGCACTAGAGCGGGGCCACATTGAAAGTGGTTCATAATGGCTTTTAGTCAGAAATATTACTACCTTGTATATGTTAGCACTAGAACATGCAATGCCATGGCCCAAATATGATTCCACCAACAACCATTCTTATAAGCTTAGAGGAAACTGAAAAATGTGCAAATAAATGCTTCTTGCAAACCACTTCCAGCGGTAGGACTGAGAAGTGTAGTGTGCCATATATACTAAGACTGTGGGAAAAAAAAAAAATATGTTGCGTCTTATTTGCTATGTACCCACCGTCTTGCCAACTTCTTCGTAAGTAGGTGCCAACTTCTTGCAGTGGCCACACCAGGGCGCATAGAACTCGATCAGGACATCCTTGGGGCTATCCAGGACAAGCTCCTTGAAGTTCTCGGCAACAGCCACCTTGACAGGACCATCGTTCTTCTCGGGGATGGGCTCAGACTTGAAGTGCGCCTTAACTTTGCCAGCAATGTAGTTCTCAAGGAACTTCTCCAGGTTTTCGATGCTGAACTCGTCGGTCATGCGGAATTTCTCATTGTTGCTGTTACGGACAGCGACAACTGGCTTGTTGCCATGAGAAGACAGGCCATAGTCATCCATCTCAGCTGCAAAGCTTTCCTTGTTGCTGATGGCAAAGTTGAGTTTTCCCTTGTAGTTCTGGGCCACCTTGAGGATCCTGTTGCGCCAGTAGTTGGTTCCTAAAAATTTTCAACACATTGTAGCGCACACTATACACAATAGTATATCACATCTAATCCACACATGTTACAGGCCTGGAATTTAACACTGAATATACTCGAGTTGAAGTACTTTTTTACTCTGAATGTTTTCCCTGTTCTACCATAAGTGCTGTGAACAGGCTTGCTTGCCCTAGTCTATGAATGGTCTGCCACAAGCAGAAATATTAAACAGCTTTTCAATGGTGTTGACAACATTAGCCCCATCCTTTAGTCTTCGACGCGTGGTTGTAAAACAACAAGTGCGAGAAATGCTAATGGAGCATTCTATGTCTCCCCTTTTATGTGGGACATCTCAAAGCATGATACATGTAAGTATGCTTACAAAAACTGTTTAGGCACCCTAGGTGCTATCATATGCTCAAGTGTCATTTAAAGGCTGCTAAAAAGGAAAACCAATTACAAGCTATGCAGTTTTGCCGAGATTAGTCCAGTAGTATACACAACTAATTTATAGCAAATTTAGCCAAAGTGAAATTTCATTGCAGTTGGCCTTCAAAGGTAAGTTGTATGTCTCCGTAATGCTTTCAAGATCCCACCAAGAAAAAAACATTGGAGGACACTTAAGCTTCGCCATTAAGAGTGGAATGTGATAGCGTTATCGGGCTCCGTTTGCATCACATTTTTCTTTACGATTTCTTTCTTTCACAGCAACACATGGAAAAACCAGCTAACACTGAGCCCCTTAAAGTCTGCTTCACTTTCAAACACAAATGCATTGCTGGGAAGACATGTTTACAGGAGCAATTTAAGCAGTCTTGTATAAAAATGAAGGCCCTAGTACCTTTCCTTTATGATTTTATTAAATGCCGCGTCCCTTGCGTTGTCTATTACTGTCGCTAGACCGGGACAGTCCCACAATAGATGCCCGACTGTTGGTATAAGAAGTGTATACAAAACTCTATTATGCGTCACTAGCAATGCTACTTTACACCATCACACACCTTGTTTACTGCAGGAGAGAAAAAACATTTCTGCTACTTGTTGCTGCACCTACTGTCACTAAAAGAGTAGTTTCAGAATGAAATTATGACCTTGAAGATACACTAATGGCAAATATGAAATGTCCATAGAATATTAAGTTTGGGTTCTGAAAACCTTCTGCGTTTGTTGTGGGAGAAGAGACTTAATTGCCAAGAAAAAATTAACTGGCAGCAGCAGATCACTCTGGAAACAGATGGAGACATCATCCCCACACCACTGTGGCAGAGTAATCCCCCATTGTGCCGATTATCTGGGCAGTCAAACTCTGCCCAGTCCTATGACCCTTGGCAAGAGGGCCACATAGGGAGAATTCCACACATCTACAAATACCACAACCAGAGCAATGTCAAGACAGCATCAGCAAGTTCTGTATGAAAATCTAGCTGCCTGGACAGCACTTCCTTTATTAAAATTTTAATGCATTTTCATTAGTGGCTGACTACCATTATCCAATTATAAGCCTGACACAAGCATTACAGGACACCAGTTTGCTATTTTCACATGCATGGCACTAAAACCACCATGCCGCATGAGTGCTCCTGCAGTACCCGAAGGCAACGGACTTAAGCATCCGTCTTTAGTAAGCTGCACCTTGTCCAGCAACACATTAATTTTGGATTTTAAACCAGCATTACATACTGTAATGATCATTACTTCAGAGTTTGAGATTAAATTGTCACCAAAAACTTTTTTGGTAGTCACTGCAATACAGAAGTTAGCACTATACATAATAAGTCGGAACAATTAGCATATGTGCACATGGTGGCAAAACCATGAATGTTATCTGGGTTTAAGTAGTGTCTAAAGTAGTGACCCTGCTGTGCCTAGATCTGAATAACTGAACTAGGAGAAACTTGACATAAAACAATCTGAACCTTTAAACAAACGTTTTTAAGCTCTTAGTAAGAAGGCCAAGGTCTCATTAAAGAAACATGGATGCTAAAAGACAGACTGTCTTCTTGTCGCCCCTAACTTGTCCTTTGTTGCACCCATGTCTAGCCCCCATGATGCTTCACCAACTAGCCCTCGTTTCAGCATTACTAGCAACTTGATAAAGGTTGTGACAATGCAACATAGATAATGCTTTGCCTTCCCACGCTTTAGAATGATAAGCTAACACCAGCAGATGCTGGTAAATGTTGCCACTACAGTTGAGAGAGCACTACACACCTTAGAGTACGGTTTGGCAGGGCGGACATCATCACCCTTGTCTATAGTGCTCGAGTATTGCACTTAATATGAGAAAAAACACTGGTGCTCGGGAGCAATCCTTAGATGCGCAATCCACCCACACATTCAGCTCTGCTCTGTAGGGCACCACTCCTGCATTCTCGACAGTAGCAATGAAGGCTGTTATATGTTTTTGCTAGCACGAACTGAAAAATGTTAATAGCCAACAACTGTGCAGGATACAAAGGCACAATTTTTTTTTTTCAAATATAACAAGGCATTTAGTTTTCTAATGCCTGCTAAATGTTGAAAGGTTCAGCAATAAAATGTAAAAAGTACAAGCTCTAAGAACATAGTCTGCACTGACTACCAACTGGTGTACACTATGCTTAACTACCTACCCTTGGCATTCTTTGTGTAGTCGACTTCGTAGTATGCAACCAGAAGTGGAGCCTCGAACTGGTTGTAGTTGTCTTGAGTCCTGTGACCAACAAGGCCATGGCTAATGGGGGAGGAAAATTAACATGAAATTTCTGCTTTCAAAAGGCTTACAGAAAGTCATGTCTTGCAAGAAACTCACTAGTTCTCTTTCACGAACTTCTCCAGCGCCGCCTTGTCTGCGTCCCCGTCGTAGACCACCTCACTGTCTTCAAACTTGTTTTTAAGTAACTTGGGCCTGAACAGCACAACTTTGCTGAAAAACAAAAGTACAAATTAGTAAAGCACTGAAAATGGCAGCGCAGCGTGCGATCGAATGCCGCAATTATTACTTTGTGTGCCCGTATTTCTTGAGCAAATCCTTGTTGAATGTGTGGCCGAATACCCAGGATTCCCTTTGCTTGTCAGCAACCTTAAGGAACTGCTCGTGAAGATCAACGTCCTTGTTCTCGAAGAAGCCTGGAAAGTAAGTGGTATGAAGTTTTTCCCTGCGCGAATAGTTTGCTACAAATATAATCAATGCGCATCATCACACGCGACAAGATTACCAACAACGACGACTTCGTCCTTGTCCAGCAGTTTCTGAAGCTCTTCCGCACTTGTGCATTCCTTTGAGCTGGGCCCGACTTGCGACCGCATGTGCTTGACAATGCCACCTGTTCAACAGATTCAACATGTTAAGTCTTTCCGTCGCTCGAGAACGCCGGGTGCGTTTAGCTTACTCGACTCCCGGGGGCCATTGTACTCGGAGGAGAACTCTCCCTGCTTGAAAATCTTGAGGGTGGGGTAACCACTCACGCCATATTTTGAGCAGGTCTCTTTGCCGGCGTCCGAGGTGCAATCAACCTGGAGGTGTAAACTTTGTGTAAACCACGTCCTACACGTTAAACACGTAAACGAGACGATAATCTTACCTTGACAAGTGGTACTGGCGGATCGTGTTTTTTAAGCTCTGTGGCCGCCTTTTCATACTCGGGGGCTAACCTCTTACAGTGACCGCACCTATAAATGGAACAACGAATAATGCAGATGGCATACCGACAAACATGCGGCGGCCCGCGGTGTTGTGAAAATCTTCCAAGACGCTAGCGGACTGGTTTTCCGCTTAACGTGACTCACCATGGAGCGAAGAACTCCACAAGAGCTGTGTCGTGTTCTTTGATCTGAACATCAAAATCAGATCCCGAGTAGTCGAGAACATCGCTTCCAAGGACTGCCGATACAAAAGCGGCTAACAAAACTATATGCTTCATGGCGTGGCCCCAACTACAGACGTGTCGCCTAAAGAAAGCAGCAGAGCCGTAGAGCCGGCTACTTAAAAGTTAAAAAACAACGTGGCTGTCGTACAGCGACGCCGGGCGAGCTGCGCTGTCGGCGTGCGATTGGTTGAAACCTAGTTTGTAATTGGTGACGTAACGAGCTTGGTTGCCAGCAGAAGCTAGCTGCGATCACTTCCCGTGCCACCTACCACCTATGCGGTGACGTCTTTCTGCTTTGTACGGTGATTTTGGTCCTGGTCGGTTACGCACGCGGATGTTAAAATGTAACTACGAGGCTGCTAATTGTGCTTGAAGCGACCAGCGCAATATCAAGCAGTTACTTTTTTTTAGCATAATATTCAGTTTTGCTTATGGGCCTCTTCAAGTTCGTTGTTGCAAGTCACGGCTTTTTTGTTGGTTTTCCGGCGCCATTACTTGTATTTTGACAAATTAGGGGCGCGGCACATATAACGTACTAAATATTTTTTCCTCGTTTATTTGTGTGTCACTCAGAACAGTTGTTTAAAACGCAATGGTTGGAGCGTACACGTGATTGATTGCGCCAACACGGAGATTCGGTCTTCGAATCGTAAATACGAATACATATTTTTAACTAGTTTTTCAATATTTTATATGGGCAGTTGAGACAATAAAACATATTATTGTAGCAGAAGTGTGATACATTTCACCCCGGCGGCATAGTAGAAAAAACAAAAAATCAACGACAAGTTATTCCGGCCAATAATGAAGTGCGAGTATGCGAATTCAATGCTTCATTTGCGCTTCTAATAAACAATGCTTCTATATGTGCAAGCTTGCAAACGTTGTGAATTTTAAAAGATGTGAACTTTTATATTAATGGTGAAATTTGGCTCTTCGTTATTCCATTCGTATTTGATCATCTAAAAAAATTACTGTTTGCGCACCCAATGTATTTTTAACAACCTGTTGATACATGTAGTTAAACATGTGTTTCGTGCGTTGTTTTTACAATGTGTTCACGTGGCGGTATGAAGTGCTCCTCATTTCTTTGTGATTCCTATATCTTGCAACGTATCGCCGGCTCTTCGGGAGAAAAACGTACGCAAGATCGAGATACAGCTGCGCCAGATAAAAGCTCTCCTGAACTGTCGGCACCACGTTCGCGAACTTTGTGACGCGCTAAGCTGAACACACTTCCCTAGCGAGTATATCTTCCACCGTTTGGAATAAAGACGGAGATTGATATAGTTGTTTTCAACTTGATTGTAACCTCTTTTAAAATTCACCCTTCAGTTAGTCTGACTGCTCGCTCGTTTCTAGTTATTCAAATGTCTCCTTTGGTGTTATTTTATTTTACTATGCGTTTCTCGTTTTCAAGTAAGAATTTTCTTGAGCTACCCCTGTTGCCTGATTCTTGGCCTATCCCCCTTGGTTGGTACGAGTACAGTGCCTGGTAAGTATATTCTAGGCAAAGTAGTACGAGCATAGCCTCCTCTGTAACTTTAAAGTTATAGAGGAGGCTATGGTACGAGCCATAAAAGAGGATCATCACCACCATAGCCGCACGCGTGGCTACAATTGGACGGAGTTTTACAGATTTCTGTAAAAGAATCTTCGAATTGCGAAGAGATATGACTTGCAGAAAATAATCTTCAGAGCAGGGTAGGTTTCCAGATTAACAATACGATCTTATGGCAGTCACGAAATACTTCCGCATAGCTCGCATCGTTTACCATTTCGCGTAGCTCGCTTGGCAAACGATGTCTTACATCACAGTATAAACCAGTGTAACATGTTGATAGGCGACAGATGTGGCTGTCCAGTTCTGTGTCTAGCCAAGCACGAATTTTTTAGAACACCGACGTGATTAAATAGTTATAAACAGCTGCGTGAGCAAATGACCGCGAACCACGGAGGAAGGAAAAACCATGTTTGGAGCGGCACAAGATTCCGCCAGAGGGCCTCGCAACCTCACGCAAAAAAAGTAAACAAAACAAAACAACGTGCGAGGAGAAACCTACACAAACATGGCGGCATTATCATTGTGTTGCTTGTCGTGATCAGCGCGGTCGCCGATTAAACTTGCTTTCTTGTTTGATGACCGGTAATGGGACATCACGCTCCGCTACTACTGCGATGGCTTCTCTTCACATTCGCCTTGTTTTCTACTGCGACGAGTTGTGAGTTGCGCACGCTTATTTGAACACACATTTGCGCGATCCCGTTAGTGCGTAGACGCCGATACCTACGATACGATGGAGACTGCCGCGGCATTATTGGGACTCCCGGGTTCGGCAAATAGTGAATTATGCGATATTTAAAGCTTTCATCGGTCGCACAGGTACGCGGTAGCGGTACAACTTTCAGAAGTGTCTGCGAGCCCAACAGATTGTGAGTGGGCGGTGCGCCTTCGGCGCTTCCGGCGCATGTTCGGCCGTGAGATGCAGGTTTTGGCACCCTTTCTCTCTGTTCTTCGCCAAGATTTTATCTGTGGCGCAAGAAATCATCGTGCACTTCTGCATTGTTGTTCAAAAAAAAAAAAAAAAAAGGGAAGAAGAAAGCCGCGTCAAATTGTCGCTAGCTGTTCTCATGAATCATCGCGAGCGCCTTGACATCGTGCAAAGCTGTACCTTAACACCGCTGCTGTCGCATTTTTATTGGCCATTCCTAACGTGCAGCTGTGAAGGCGTGACGCATGTGTTGACACGTTGGTTGACATGAGAGAAGCTGCAGAAGGCGTCGCGATGTACTGTAAAGTCGAGCACTCCATTTTGGTAGCATTAGCGTTTATGAGCTAGCTACCGTATTGCACAATGTACGCGGTTCTCCGTTAGTAGCCAAAGCAGCAAAAGGCAGCTGTACAAGCAGAGCGCAAAATCGAGTGTTTATCAGCAGTGCTCTCAAAGGGAGGTGTGCTGCGCGTCGCACCTGCATGTACGAGACTGGCTGCGGTAACAAACGAGGGTTTAAAAGGAGCAGCATTGTTGGCGTTCCACGTGCGCATGGAAACTTTACATCACTTGGCCCGACATGAAACCGCACAATTAATTTCTAGTTGTGACACTTTTCCTATCTGAACTTGCGTGCAGTTTCCACCGAAGTTTCAATTAGTATCAACTAAAAAAGGGCTGTTAAGAAGCTTGACTCTGCAAAACAAATTAAAGTTGCAGGATCTTGCAAAGGAAAAGTTGTTTGATGCTAATAGTTCTAACTTAGTATCCATCCTGACTGCTGTCAAAATTAATCCTGAGTCTCCCACTACAGTGTGCCTCATAATGAAACCAATTAGTTTTGGCACGTAAAACCCCATAATTTAAATAAATTTCTTAATTAACTTAGTATCCAAGTGCCACTGATATAGATAACATACATACTTGATGTTTCAATATTGTTACTTATGTTGTTAGCTGATGGCAGAATGCCTCCGTACTGAAGGGATCAGAGTATTTATTAATATTACAGGAAATGATAGTGGTCCTTGAATGTGCTTCTGGTAAAATGCATGGCAGACATCTAGACACATAAGGCTAGCAGCTCTTCAATTGATTTCTATATTGTCGTTTGCGTTATTGTAAACATAAAGAGGAGGACTTCCAGATGTTTGCTGCCACAATTTGAATAAAAGGGCACCTATGTCACAGAAGCCAAAAGATGGCTTTTGTGGCATTCTGATCGACACATGTGGCATTATGGGGCCTTCAACTTTACACTACATGTTTATGCACAGAAATACCATTGATAGTAGAAGGATGGTGGAAAGAAAAATAGCACAGAATCTTAAAGATAGTTATTCAATTGCCAAGAAATGAAGGAATCAAGCAGTTTCATCTTTTCATGCTTATGTTCATGTGGATCCCTCAAGGAAACCTTGTGCAAAGTCATAGACGTAAAGTTTATTGTTTTTTGTCCATTTTAATGTGCTGCTAATGCACACAAATAATTATTAATAGACGTTCCATGTGAAACCTGTGGTGCTTTAAATATGTGCTCCTATTTCATGTTGCGTGTGCAGTTTGTGAGCATAGGGAATGATATAGTTGACCATTATTTAATTTGATGATATAGCCTCCTAAAGCTATGAGGGATGATCACCTGAAACCCATTTGCAGACAGCATTTGCAAAAGTAATAATTGCAGTTAACTGCACTTTATACCCTGTGTACTGGCATCTATGACGAGTATCTCACGGCATTTCTTCTTCAGAAGTAGTCGTCATAGGCATTTAGACATGTGTTCCATTGTGTGACCGATGTACGAATGCCGTCCATGTATTAACGCGATAGCGTTAAGGGCCCCATGTCGCAGAAAACCTGGCGTCAGTGTCGGCGTAAGCATTGGCGTCTGGCGGAAATAATCATGCCGAACCGCATCATCCCGAGCCACCCCAAGTGGGCGGGCCCTTCGCGTGGCGCAAGGCCTTGGTGAACAAAAGTTGAATTTCTCAAAGTAAAATCTGTCAGAAAAATTGTGAAGTACGACTATACCACAACCTACAGACGTAATAGCATCATATTGTAATTTGAATATACAAGAAAAAAGCCTGATAAGCAGCCAGGGATCTTTGAATGCTATCGCGTTCCACTCTTAAAGGCTAAGCTTAATTGTCCTCCAATTCCGATCGTGTTTTGCTGTACTTTGGTTCTAGGCAACATTGAGGGGAATGCTGAAAACCGAGCCTTTCTAAATTTTGATCGGGCCCCATGTCGCAGAAAATGCGGTGTTGGCGTCAACGGCGTTCCACTCTCAAAGGCGAAGCTTAAGCGTACTCCAAGTTTTTACATGATGCAAGCAGAATGGTAAATGGTATGTGCTTTTTGAAGTTGCTTCTTAATTGATGATGTCTCTTTCTTTTTGTCTTCATGCTTACTGCTGATGTGCCTGACAGCGGATGAGTGTGGTTTCATGAACTGCTATGCCAACTACAAGGACGGCTCTTGCGAGTTTCGTTCCTGCCTCAACCGTTTGGCCAAGGAGTGTGCTGGTGACATCAAGTACAGGGCTGCAAAGACCAGTCTCAGCAAACTGAACTGCAGTGATGTTGTGGCCACAGAGACATCAAAGCCCAGACCAACCAAGGAAACATGTCTGTGGCGGTCTGGTAAGCTTTGAGATAAGCATTGCATACACCTAGTGTGGAAGGAAAGCTCCATTTCTAGCTGCACTTGTCTCCACTCCACACTCTCTGTAACACTCTTGACACATCTCCAGCTCGTACAGCAAATTGCAGTCACAGTGGCTCAGGCGAATGAGGCCAGACAACGGTGCATGCTCGAGACAGTAGTTGTTCGGACAACAAACAAACTGGCACTAAGAGAAGGGAAGTCCACTTCATACGTGATATGATGGAAGTTGCTGCTTTTCCATTTGTTCAATTCAGTTGCTGCCTTTTTGTATTTTAAAAATTTCCGTTTACCCTCTTACGACAAATGCTTCTATATGTACCTATATACGATACCCCCTCACACAGTATGCCAACACTGGAACCTGTGACATGTTTTAAATAAATAAATAAACAAAGTGGGAAGGTTTTTCTCTCTTCTCATAGCACAATCTCAGCAGCAAGCTTGTTTGCAAGGCAGGGACAGCTATTATTATGAAAGGATTGAGAGGTGAAGAGAATGGAGGGTTTGTGACTTTCAGTGGTTTCTTCTTATATGCTTCCCTGTTCATACAACCAGAAATTCGTTTTCCTCGCTGAGGGAATAGATAGTGCTTTATTTACCATGTGTCTTGTGCAAGCGCGTGTTATGGTGTTGTGGCAATGCCAGGGAAGGGGACACGGTGTACCCGTTCCATGTTCCCGCTGGCGTCCAGTGTGGGCTGCTTTGTGTGTGCCTTGTGTGCTGTGGTACACTGGAAGAAGTGGGCACTGTGCTCCCCACAAAGTGCATTAGAAAACCATTTGAGGAGAAAAGCAGGAGGGCATAAGACTCAAGAAAGAAGCCATCTGGTGGCATGCTATTGTTCTTCATTAATGAGTTAACATGGTGAAGTATTATTGTCTGGTCTTGACCACCAGCCTTGATGACCATCATTTACGGAGGGAATGATTGTTTTTATGGTACTTCGATAACAGTGCACTGTTGTGTCTGGACAAAGGAGGCCTCATCGACAGGCGTGAACATATAAAGTGCTCTTCACGCTTGTCGGTTCTCGCGGCCGGGAAGTGTCACCTGGGACTGATGGATGAGCAGTTAGTCTCCAGGCTGCCTCATGCGTTGCTAAACGGCAACATCGCCCTTTGGTGCGTTTCCGTGAAATTACCAGCGCCGCCCGAACTACGACGAGGCCAGGCGCCAACCTGGAGCCCTCTTCCAAGAGAACAGCCACCACCCTCCCTGGAAATGGTGGCTTCCGCGAACTGACCGCTACGGAGAGGCGACTCTTGCAAAGAGGCAGCGTCTAGTAATCCCGTGGGAGCCACATCAACGTTCGGTTCTCAAGGTGTCAACCGCTGCCTGTGTTCGGGGGGCGACCAGGCAAGAATGGAGGTGGAGCCCGACGGGAAACGATGGCACATCATGTTCGGGATATGGCGACCTGGTCCAAGATGGTGATTGGCTAAAAGACCTTAAGTGTATTCCCTCGTCGAGTGAAAGAGGAAAACGAAAGCGATAAAAACAGCGTGACTGGAGTGTTGTGAGGACGCTCGACCATGTAGAACGCTCGGAGATGTAAACACTACAACATGCAAAGATGTTAGCATGTAGACGGCTCCAATATCATAGAGCCCTTCTTGTAAATTAATGTACATTTTGTATATAAAACCAGTTTTTTGATCTGCCTGGATATCTCCTCCTCTTGGCACCTGGCACGGCACCATACATGGAACCTTCGTGGCCGCTCGGACCTCGGCTTGCGAAATAGCACAGAGGTCTAATAAGCGGGTGATTAAGTACCATGCAGCAATGATAAGCAGCTGACATTCTGGCTTCATGGTGCACTTGTGGTCTTTTGTGCTGCCGATTTCTTCGCAGTGCAGGCAACTTCAAATTACAAATTCATAGGCAGTGTCTACATACTTTGCAAAGTCCTCATTTAAACAAAGTTGAGATGATTGAAACCCGTTTAAAAGGGTGGGAAGTATCAGTTTATTCTAATTACAGATGATAGCCCTGCAGTGGCTTTCGCAGAGCTTGAACCTGTCTTTGGGTTTTGTTGGCATCCTCCGTCTCTCGACAACAGCAGGGCAATTTCTGGAATAATATCTAGTCAGTTGTGACAAATTCTTTTGTATCCTTTCATTTATAATAAATGTGGTGCAATGGTTTGAAAGTGCACAAATATTCTGAAAAACTATATGTTAACATGAACATAACAAAAATACGGTGCTTTCAAGAGTTTATAAATTTTTTGGTTACACACTTTTGCACATTCCTTCTCTCGAGAGGCAACGTTCAGTCTATGTTTTATATATAGGCGATGAGTGGTCAGACATTGGCTCAAGAGCTGTGTGGGGCTCTCTTCGTGTCTACTTGTGGCTCACTGCTGGCTACTTGGTAGTTACTCTGTGCTGCAAACTAATTACATGCTTGCACTTGCTCTTGCTAAACTAGGCAGTTCTCACAAACTTATGCATCCACCATTTTGTCAATTTGACCAGCTTTCTTTATAAAGTGAATTGTACAAACAGTCAAAAATTGAAGTTCAGAATTTTTGTGTTTTGTTGCGACCCTTTGGGCTCTTTTAACATGTCTATCTGCCTGGCCACCTTGGCTATGAGCTACCAAGCCAAATACCTTAACTGGTTGCAACTAATTTTCTGATGTCAGTGACTTTAAAACACGAGGAAAACCCATGCATGTATGCTTATGGAGCAGGTGAGCCAAAGGAGGAGTGGCTCCAGTGCAGCCTCTATGGAGACACCCACCTACGTACCTTTGGGGGAGAGCTGCAGACTTGCCGTGCAAAAGGTGCCCGACCCCTTGTGGACAATGCCTACCTGGCGGTGCAGGTGACCAACAGTGCTATCGGTGACAAGGCAACAGTGCTTTCCAAGGTGGGCACGAGTCCTCTTTAGTTCTGCTTTGATTACAGGGAGTAGCTGGGACAGCAGTCTCAATCAGGCATCTTTGCGGATGACATCCTAACCGTGGGCATGCTGGTCGCTTGAACTAGATAAAGCAAAAGCTTGTGTGCAATCCAGCTGTCAGCATTATTTTCAAATTGTGCATAGTTGCAGACTGCATTTACAGATAGGGCATTAAACATTTCATGGCATAGAGCTGAAGTAATTCCAGTGAAGAAACTCTCAATCAGATGGTGCAGGTATCTTAAATAAACATGCTTATTGGATGTGCAAAGGGACAAAAAACATTTTTAAATGAGTACGTCCAGGGAACAATCGGAAGTCATGGACACTGCAGCAATGCAATGATTGTTGCTGAAATACATAATTAATTTTTGTGTCATAACTTGCATAGCCTCAATTGGGCCAATAGCTTCGGCCTATTGACCCAATTTTTTGTTTTGTTCATTGTGTATGTACTCCTTGAAGGAAATAGATATATTGTGACGTCTCGGTTGGGACGTGTATTAGGTCCGGGAGCTCGTCAGCGAACCAGCGCAGCACACAGGCGAGGATGATTATCACATGTACGGGCTAAGAGGAGGATAGGTAAAAGTGTGAGGATGATGATGATAACATACAGATGAGGAAGATGTGCGTAATGAATGCGCACAATATGAAATAATAGTAATAAAAAAAGAAAGAAAGACCTGAAAGGGGATTATTGAGATAATTTGGTCATGCAGTGAGAAGAAACAAGTGCCCAGCATGCCTCTAGAGTCTAGGCCTCTGTTTATGACAATATTGATTGATGCAATGGCACCGCTGTATCGCGTTGTGCGTTTTTGCTTGTTTCTTAAGATGGGCTGCATACTGGTGCCTGCTATGTAAGCACCTGTGCTATCTCACAGTGAAGCCGTGAAAACAACATTCTTGTGGAATGCTGGTTTACCATGCAGTAGTTCCTCTAGGAGAAGAGCCATTTTTAAAGAATAAAACCTGTCTGTTCCAGGTGACTGTTGTAATCCATGCACATGGAGGCTGTGCAATGGAGAAAACCTACGAAGCCGACATCAAGGACAACCCATTGCCAACTGTCTTTGTTGACGGGTCACCTTCGGCAGGCAAAGGAGTTCGTCTGGCACCACTCAGTTCAAGCCGCGTGGAACTTGTCCTGAGCCATGCAGGAGTGCGACTACTGATCCGGCGGCAGGGTGACTTCCTCTCGGTGGCGCTGCGACTTCCATCCTCTCTTGCTGGTGATCAGCCACTGCAGCTGTGCCTTCGGGGCTGCTCCTCCTCAGAGCGCGTGCAAGCCCCCCTAGGGGAGCCCGCCTGGCGGTTAGAGGAAGCTGATGCGGCATGTCGTGCTGCGAACTTGACAGGTGCCTACCGAGATGCGTGTGTGTTTGATGTGTTGGCAACGGGACAGAAGGACATGGCAGCTGAAGCCAGTGGAGCAGCTGTGGCTGACCTGCTGGAACTGGGTGCAGCAGCAGAACCTCACGTCGTTCAGCAGCCCTCTGTGGCTGCGGAGAGGAGAGCATCAGTCACGGCTGTTCTGGCCAACCTCCTGCTGATAGCATGGCTTCGTGCAGGGTGAGCTCTCTGAGTGGGTGTGCTGCACAGGCCAACTACTATATAGAGTCAATGACAAGTAAAGAATGCGACAGCAAGTGAGTGTGCCTCAGTGGGAAGGTCTAGTCTCCCTCTTCTTCTTTATCCCTTGTGCCCATGTCCCCACCTTTGCTTTCTTTAGATACTTCCTTGTTGCAAAACCTGCTGGGGGAGCTTTGTGTGTGCGAGATTTAAGCTGTACCCATGAATCATTACGGTGCAATTCGGCCTTTCTTATTACATCTTGGCAGCAATGTGTGCCCACGCGTGAGGCAGGGTGGGGAAGGGATGAGTAGGCACTTTGTATCAACAGGTCAGCGAGATCTCTCTCTCCCAATACCCTGTTCAGATAGCACATTTGTGTTGTGGGCTGTCTTGTCCTACACACTTCGCAATTTTTACTGTTCACACATGACCTCGGCAGACCCATTGTGTTGCCGCAAAACTAGGGCACTGCCTCTTCATGCCAGTGGCATGTGTAGGGGGGCTAGTTCTTGTAGTGCGAAGAGAAAAGAGCTTGGCGCATCATGGTTTTATGGGAAGAGCCTCTTCTGCATTCTTGACTTGTCACTGACTATAGTTCCATCCATTAACCAAAGGGTGCTGTAGACACTCACTGTCTCAATTGTCGCCTGGTAAGATTGCCAAAGACAGTGTGGCGTTTGCACCAAATGTAGTTAGTCGGTGGTTGCAAGAGTGTCTGCAGTAACTTGCAATGTCACTGAGACATCATGTATTGAACTTTTAGGGCCAGAAGTGTAAATGTGCCTCAGGATAGGAGGGTGCTGTTGTGCCACAACACTATGATGCAGGCTAGTATCTCCTTGAAGGCTTGCAAAGGCCATTTATGTGCCAGGGCAATGCCTCCTTTACTATAGATGCCTGCCGCGTCGTGTGTTTTCTCATTTGAGGGAGTCTGGAGTTCAAGGGAGTTCGGAGGAGATAATGCTCTCGGCCGACCCTAATTCCAGCATGTTGGAAAGTTATAGTTTTCTTGTAAGGGGGGGGGGCACACTTTGGTTGAAAGTGCAATTTTATTTCTTTAGCTCGAATGCGCTGAAGTATACTGTTATTTACATACATTTTGAGTGGCTAGATATTGGCATTTGGTGCTTGTCGCGTCTGTGATGTTAGCAGATGTGACAGTAATCTTGAAGAAAAGAACACTTGATTAAATTTGCATGCATTCACCGCAGTCTGCGCTCGCAGCCTGCTGTGGTGGAAAGGAGGAAACGGATGAGGGCTTGTAACCAAGTTCTTGGCTCACTTGGCAGACATCTAGTAATAAGAGGCATTGGTCAGGGTGTGATTAACTAAGCACAGGAGGTATAGTGCATGGGAGTGAGAGCACGAGCAAAGTTGTATTGCTTCTGTTACTTGCAGCTTACCTGCCACTGTACTAAGACAAAATTTCTTGTAGGATAACTGCCGCTGTTGTATTATAATTTTGATTGATGGTATCTTGAAATGGCCTCGGGTAGAAAGATGTAGTATGTATATGTAGTGGAGAATTGTAAGCTTCAGCCGGCACGGAATGGTACTGCACTGCTTCTGCAGATATAATAGACATGGCTTAAGGAATCTGATCAAACAGCCCATTTAAATGTACATAATATAATTCTGTGGCATCTTGTAGCCTTGAATAATACCAGATTAACTGATTAGATTGGGCAACTATGGGTCCCCTATCATTGGCACACGAACTGGCTAGTAAGCCTTGTATCATCTGATGTTCTTAAAAATTAAGATGAACATCCAGTGGATGAGGGTTTCAGGAAAAAACGATAACACTGAACTTGCTGTTTTTCGTTATGAAGAATGCGAGATCAGAACTGTTTGTACACTTTAATGGTGCCTGCCTGCTTCATTCGAGGTACAGAATGGAAGTGGCTGCAGCAGCCATACTCAAATGTGATACTCTTCTTCACCAGCTTCATGCAGTGCAGTTAAAGCTACAGGTCACATCAGCCAATCAGCAATCAACTGGTTGTGTCTCAGCAGTGTTGTGTTGTTGCTGGAGCGAGTCTTACAGAGGACCAGCTGAGTTGAGAGCAGAAGTGGGGACTCTGTTTATTCAGGATGTACAGATTCAGAACGTGTTACATAGGTGGGGTTGGCTAAATTGAAAGACAGGCAGGAAAAGTGGAAGCGATGTGCATATATAACATGCCCTTCTTTTTAATGAGAATCGCCTTTCTAGCTAACAGGTGTGTTAGCTGGGGAACCGTGTAGGAGGCTTTATCTTTGTTCCGGAATGAGTAGTTTGAGGTGTACCTGGCCGAGGTTGAATCTGCTGAGCTGGAATTACTGGTTACCCTTGGCTGTATGCTGTTGTACTTGGCCCGGCTATGTCGTAGTCCTTTGGAGAAGCTTCAGTAGCAGTCTATTCCGCAGCCCTTGGTTGTAGATGGATGTAGTTTCTGAAGAAGATGCCTCCGGTGTCCGTCTTTACGGTGCATCTGTACGAGGTTTTGGACTGACATTGACCACCGTGGCTTTTTGCCAGTTTTCATTGTGGCGAAGCCACACAGGCTGACCTGGAATTTGTGGCGGGAGATTTGTTATGTGGCAGTCACCATGTTTCTGCTATTCTTTTTGCCTTTGCTGGAGTAGCGTATAGCGAGGTGTGGTTGGAAAGCTTGGTTTCAGGATGCTTGGTAGGGTTGGTAGGAATGTACGCAGCTTTCTACCCATTAGGAGCTCAGTTTGGAATTGTCCTCCTATGCTTGCATTGGCTTGCCTATGCTTGCATTGGCTTGCTTGCATTGGCTTGCATTGGCTTGCTTACTGGCTTGCTGGATGAGCTCAGGAGACAGTCGGACGCTGCCGTCTTTTTTTTGTTGATAACTGGATGGACCCAGTCAGAAGGCTCTGTGACTTCCGTGATAATTTTATTTTGTTTTATTTGTTGCAGTTCTGCCTTGACCATGTGCTTTAATGCACTGGGTATATGGCATGGAGCTGACACCATGGGAGTTACTCCTTCCTTCAGCTGTATGGAATATACCCGAGGCAGTTTACCGGTACCTTCAATTACAACAGGAAGGTCGTTGAGCACATTTTGAAGTCCTTGCGTTGCTGTGCATGCAGCTAAAGTCGTTCGCTGTGGCTGTCTTCTCATTATAAGATTCAAGACTTTGCATGCGCTGGCACCCAAAATCAGTTTCAGCAGTTGGCTAATGATTAGGAACTTTAGGGTGCACTCGTTTTCTTCATTTGAGCAGCGCAGCTTGCATTCGGCATCAGTGGGAAGTGTTTGTGCCGTAGACGTAGTCACTCGTGCCATTGTCGGCCTGAATGCAGGTTGTGATGGCCAAGTGCTAAGTTGATTCTTGGACATTGTATTTACATTGGAGCTGATGTCTAGCTTGAAGCTGACGCTGTGTCCATTTACGCTGGCCATTTCTATCCATTCTGAGTTGTTGTTTATGTTGTGGAGCTCTAGACTTTCCCAGAAGAAATCTTATTGGTGATCTTGCTGCTGTGGATCGTCGAGGCGAAGACCTGTGTGCTTGTGGAAGGTTAGCTGCCTCGTTGGAGTTGCTGTTTATGTTAGAGAGGCCTAGGCTCTCCAAGAAAAAAATATTGTTGCTGATCCTGTTGCCGTGGACCCTCAAGGAGACCTATGCGCTGGCGGGAGGTGATGCTGACTCGTTGGTCTTGCCTACATACTGGTAAAATGCCCGAATTCGCGCTATCTGTGCATTGTTCCACAACGTGAACATCTTTGTTGCAGTTTCACCTGTGGTTTCAGTTGCTGGTTCCTCGATGTTGCTGGATATTGTAAGTTGAGTTGCTTGTGCTTTTGTATGGCTTCTACATCAAGCTTCGGCTTTTCAAGCTCTTTTACGTGCTTTTGGGAAATTTCTGATGCCATGCACGTGGCTATTAATCTGTCGAGTGTCAAGTCCCGTTGCTGCGTCTCTTATTCCTACGATACGTTCGCCAATGAGTCAGTCTTTTTTTCTCTCCAAAGTCGCATTTTTCTGCTTTCCTCCAAAGGTCTGTTGCAAACTCGTAGAATGTTTGGTTTTCTTTTTGCTTCATTGTGTTGAAGACAGCAGACATCTGTATTACGTTTTTGTATGTCTTGTAGAGGGTGTCAAACTGTTCTGGAAGGTAGGAAACTTGAATATTGGCGATTGGAAGGTAGAAAGGAAAATGTGTGCGTGTCGCAGCGGGCCGCGGGCCCCGAGAATATGGAGGAGTAGAGCCTTTTGAGTGGCTGTGGGTTTGGTGACGTACTCACAGGCTTGTTCATAGATTGTTTATGCTTCTTTCCAGTCTTCCCAGGCTTGTTGCGGGTTGTTGCCTGGCTCGAAGTGTGCCAGTGGTTGCAGGAATGCGTTGGCCATAATTGCGGGGTGGTTTCGATTACTCTGACACCATGTTATGTTGTGTTGTTGCTGGAGCGAGTCGGACACAGGATCAGCCTAGTTGAGAGCATAAGTGGAACTGTGTTTATTCAGGATGTACAGATTCAGGATATACAAATTCAGGACGTGTTACTTAGGTGGCGCAAGCTCTCGGCTAACTTAAAAGACGTCGCATAAATGGCAGGAGAAGTGGAAGTGATGCACATATGTAACAAGCAGGAGAAAGGCTTGTCATTGCCATTTTTTTTTAATCCTTCCATTCAGGCAATGTCACGCGTGAGAGGATTAGCAGCAGACAATGCATAAGCCTTCTTTTCTGGTTATTGTTTCTGGTTGGCTTCTGAAATGACTCCTAGCTTTTGTCACACTGCATGGAATTGGTGTGAAAAAGCCTAGTTGTAATCTGTAGGCCACAGTTGAGAGCAAGAGAGTTGAGAGGAGTTTAGTACGATAGAAAAGTTGCATGTTGCAGCGTAATGTGGTCAAGGCCATTTGTTACTCGGAGAAGTTATTGAATTCGAAAGTGCACATGTGCGATAATCATTGTTTCTTGCAGAAGCTGCTCTGAAGTGCTGGGTGCAGTAAGATGAAACAGTAGTCACAGTGCCCTGTGCTCTGGGATGGACTTAAAACATGAGGTGAGTCATAATGCTGTAGAAAAGTCACCACAATGTCATAGTGCTCAGAGAACCTCTGCATTACGCGTGTGTAATGTGGAGGTTGTTGGTTTGTCTCCCACTGGCAACAAGTAATCTTTTCATCCACTTTCGTTTTCCCGTTCCCTCGTTATTTTCTACATTTCAATTTCAACCACAGCCAATTATGTAGAAGCTCGTTGATACGATTTTGTGTAATACGTTTTTCGCGATGATACATTTTTATTTTTTTCCGGCCAACATCCCATAGGAGCAATGTATTTTCATGTGGTTGATATGATCGCGTTTTCACCTGAAATTGGATGATACGAAAAATTTATGTAACTCGTAGCTTTATATTCAAGTGTACTAGATTAAACTACATTCCAACGATCCACGAACGTGTTAAGGGCCGGCACCACTAGCGGAAAAACCCGTGCTGCGCGCCGGCGGCGGCAAAACGCATGTCACAAAAGCTGCCGCAAAACAGGTTTTTCGTGCCATGGGAGGGATCGGTTCTGGACCGATTTAAATTTCCGCGCGCCCCTCCGGCAAACGAGCCGCGAGCAAAGCAGACCAATGAGAGCTGCCCCTTAGTGACGTACGCGCTGGAAACTGGTGTCATGCCAACCCGCCCTAGACCTCTCGCATCAGCTGCTTTTGCTCGCGCTTGTTTTGGTTGGCTTTTCAGGTGAGATCTTCATGCGGTCACTTGGCTGAATGAAGCGCCTGCCCTCGTCCGCCAGTCGTATCGCTCATTGTGTCACGCTGCTCTACGGTGTTCCTTTGTTTCGGAATTTTTTGCCTCGTTTTTTAACTTTCAAAAGAACTTGTTTACGGACTTTAAAAGAAAGTAAGTTCAGTGAAAACTGATGAGCTATTTTAAAGTTGCTCATTAAAAGTGTGTTGGCTGCGGTTCGTGTGGCGTCGAGTGATGCTGCTCCGCATAATGCACGTGTTATGCAAAGCAGTATCACTCGATGCCACAGGGTGGTTTGCTAGCGAGGTTGTCACTAAGTAAGCCTGTTTTCTTACGTTTTGGGGCTTGCTTTGGATGATACGATTTTTGGATGATACGTTTAATTTTCTGGTTCCCGCAAAGATCGTATCAACGAGGTTCCACTGTACCCCTATGCTTTCCTTGGCTTCATTGCCTGTTGGCTTTATATGGTTGTGATAAACAAGAATTGAGCCCTTCCATTCCCCTTCTTCTCAATCATTCATAGCAATGGGCTCCAATCTGGCAGCCTTGATGCCGTTAGGTAGCATACGAAGGTTTATTAGCCACATGCCTGCTTTCACAAGTTCACATGTTACATGATGCCATTGGGCAAAAAAGGATGTTCCACATTCGTCTGCATCCACATCCCTGAGAGGCACTGGCTAACACTCCCAGGGCTAATTCCAAGTACACATAAATACCCAAGATGGTGGACTGATTCATGGCCGTCACCCTAGGACAAATAGTATTGCAACGCACGTGTAATGCGGAGGTTGTGGATTCATCTCCCAACAGCAACAAGTTATCTTTTCGTCCATTTTCATTTTCCCTATCCCTCATTATTTTCTACATCTCAATTTCAACTATTGTCAATTTCAACTGGCTTTGTATGGTCTTGATACTTTGGGGACAGTAATTTAAGACATGGTATGTGTCCTGTTTATATTATGCTAGTGCAGCTATGTACTATTGAGGATTTACTAACCAGCTCAACAAGAAATCATTGATAAATGAAAAAAAAAAAAAGGTTTCTTGTACACTGGAGTTTGTTAGTTCGACCCTGACGGGATTGATGAAATTGATCAAATAATCCGGCGGTTCGAATTAAACAAGATGCAGAAGAAACAGTCAAACACATTGCTGATTTATTTGGCAGTATTTGCCCGACTCTAACACACCCCTGAATCAAACCTGCGACCGCTTTCTATGTGACCAAAGTAGAAAATTAATGTGGAGATAACATTAAAGTTCCCAAACAAAGTAGAAATATAACACCTACCAGATTTTTTAGCAAGAAAAATGACTAAGGGTCTACTATGTGCATAGTGGTGGCTAGCTTCTTAAAGGAACTGACAACAAATTTTTATGGTTCCCCTTTTGTTTATTGCAATGGAAAGCTTACTGGTCTGAGTGGCCAATCATACAGTGGTAATGAGGAAAATGTGGAACATTTTTTTATCTGAATTTTCCTATCGGCATTGAGGATGTATTTGTGCTCAAGAAACATGCTGGTAACAGTGATAGGTGAGCGTGATAGCGATTATGTGCTGGCATTGGTGGGAAGCAGACGACAAGTGCAGCTTTAGCTTTTAGAAAGTAATATTTTGTTTAATAAGCTGATGTTCCTGCGGTTCATGTTTTATGAAGCGTTGAATTATTTTTACTATAATAGGTGGTGCCCGGATCTACGCCCCAGTGACGGCTCCCTCCGAGTAACACAAACTGATTTACCCATTCATGGCACAAATCTTGTCGGCGTTTTGTATCTCACAGAGACCACAGAACTCAGGGTACTAACTCGCAAACTTGTGTGCGTACAACAGCCCTCGTGCGCCGCAATGCATTGAACACCTCTGCCAGCTCTGCCTCTCCACTTATTAGCATGAAGGCAGTGTCTCTTGTTAGCGTGCACTTTTATTTTACTTCTAGTACACATCAAATAAAGCTCAAAAGCCTAATAATATGCGAACTGCCATTTTAAGCAATAAGTACGCTGTACTTAATAACAGCCAACTTATGTACAGTAATCTCTTATAGTTCATCCGAAGTGCGAAGACTTCACTGCCAGGGCCGTGCCACTTACTGGTGTTTGAGACTTTCTTTGCCAATTTAAAATTATAATTCCTACATAAATCGAGAACATTGTGCTGGATTCTATCACCATAAATCATGGTCATTTCATTTCCATCAACATCTCACAATAAATACTGGCCAGTTGTCAGTCCCTTTAATGTCAGCTTTCCCGCATGGTATTTTAAGTAAGCTTTGCCGCAATACAGCCGCGTCGTGCTGCAACGCGCACAAACGGCGTGAATGCAGTTGTTATCGGTTCAATTTTCATGGAAAAAAAGAAAGGTGCGCAGTTATAATCGGGTAAAAATACTGTAATCAGACATTGAGAGCTACCATTATTGCCTGAAGCTGAAAATAGGCATATGACATTTGTTCAACGCCTTCAGTCAGCATAAAGGGTCGCTTCCTAAAATCTCGTGTAATGAAAACATGTCACAGTATTATCGCTTTTAGCCTTGCAACTGTACTACTCATGCGCCTTACTTTGGTATCGTTGTGTAGAGGAAAGAAGCCATTACTCGATGATGCATGAGTTGTGTGCACAGGTGGCGCCGTTGTCGTGTCATGCATGATGCAGTCGGTGCTAAATTTAGCCTTTCGCTCAGCGTTCAGAAAGGCATAGCTCAGCAGTATGTCGATTTGAGTCGAAGTGGTCATGTTTGAAAGAGCTCACTCGGCCATAGTAGGTATACGAGGTGTGTTAAAAAAGGAACCAAACTTTTGATGTAACACCTTTACTGCTTATGGTACAACATTTTAAGTGCTGTCCCCTTCAAAGTAGTCCCCTATACTGGCAATGTACTCTTCCCATCTTTTCTTCCATTTTTGGAAAGCCTCCTGGAACGCACTTTCTGTAATGGCGCGCAGGTCTCTTGTCGCATTGTCCTGGATCTCCTCTACGGTTTAAAAATGACGTCCTTTCAAGGTGGTTTTCAGCTTGGGGAATAGAAAAAAAAGTCTGCTGGGGGGGCTAGGTCCGAAGAATATGGTGGGTGAGGCACAACAGGAGTGTGGTGTTTCGCTAAGTAGCTGCGGATAAGGAGTGACGTGTGAGCCGGGGCATTGTCATGATACAACATCCAGGCCTGATTTTCCCACAATGCAGGCCTCTTACTGCCCACAGAATCGCTCAAATGTGCTAGGGTTCCCTGGTAGGCTTCTTTGTTTATCGTCTGACCATGTGGCACAAATTCCTGATGGACAATGCCTTTACAGTCAAAAAACACAACCATCAACACCTTCATTTTTGACCGACTCATGCGTGCTTTTTTTGGACAAGGAGAACCTTTGGCCACCCACTGCGATGACTGCATTTTCGTTTCAACATCATAGCCATAAACCCATGTCTCATCGCCTGTCATGATGTTCTTAAGAAAGTTTTCATCGTCATTGGCAGCGGCGAGCAGTTCCTGGCTGATTTCAACATGGGTCTGCTTCTGTTCGTGAGTCAACAAATGCGGCACGAATTTTGCACTGACACGATGCATCCCAAGTTTGTCACTCAAAATTTCAAGACGTGATCCTACGCTGATACCCACTTCGTCAGCGACTTCTGGAACAGTCAAACGACGATTTCCACGAATCACAGTTCGAACTCTCTCGACGTGGTCATCATCTGTGGATGTGGGGAAGGTCGTCCAGGCTTGGGATCATCACCGACCGACATTCTTCCGTCTTCAAAACGCTTGAACCAATCATAGCAGTGCGTGCGACTCATACAGTCCTCACCGTATGCTTGGCTAAGCAACTGAAATGTCTCTGTGAAATTTTTCCTAAGTTTGTAGCAGAACTTCACACACACACGCTGTTCTTCCAATTCCTTCATTGTCACTTGAAGAACAGCTTGTTGATGTGCTCACTTCAGTGGCTGTAGCTCGCCAACTAAAAGTCAGAGCGAAACACGGCAAATGGCAGTTTGTTGTCTAAACCTGCTGCTACATGCGCTCAGTAGCCGCAGTGCGCTCCCTCTGCCGGTTGGCGCGCTATTTCAAAAGTTCGGTTTCTTTTTGAACACACCTCGTAATCCATCAAACTCGAGCCTGTGCTCATCAGGAGTTATAAGGCTTACAAGTGTGCAATTTGTTTCAGAAATTTGAAGCTTTCTCGGCTATGGTACCCTCGCATTCGACACGTAGCGTCCAGAAATAGTGTGAAGAGACTTGCACAGTAAGACAGAGGGATGCAAATCCTTGCCCACTCTCTTTGACCACAGCGGAACGTATCTGTTTCCATAGGGAGCGCAGGAGACAGGAGATGGCAGGCCTAGCTACACTACACTAGCTAACCACAATCATCTAAAGCCAACAGACAATGAAGCCAATTAAGGAAAGCATAGGTGAAAATGGTTGTGGTTGAAATTTAAATGTAAAAAAAAATAATGAGGAAGAGGGAAAAGGAAACTGGACAAAAAGATAACATGGTTCCGGTGGTATCCGAATCCACAACCTCCGCATTACGCGTGCTTTGTACCATAAGCTGTGCTGTGGCGGTTGTCAGTTTGGCCACTATCTTGTGTATTTATATGTACTAGCTCTAGCCCTGGGGAGTTTTAGCCAGCGCCACTCAAGGTCATGGTGAGTGGATGTAGAAGATCATTTTTCTTTTAGCCGATTGTTTCGCGTAGTACGTGAACTTATGAGCAGCCACGTGGCTAATAAACCCACTTATGCTACCTTATGGCATCAGGCTGCCAGATTGGAGACCCTTGCTATGAATCAACGAGAAGAAGGGAAACCAGGGGGCTCAATTTTCGTTAATGAAAACTATGTAAAGCTAACAGACAATGAAGCCTAGGAAAGAATAGGGGAAATTAGCTGTGGTTGAAATCTAAATGTACAATATAATGAGGAAAAAATTCAAGGGCATGTGGATGAATGTGAAAGCATTGGGATGACTCTCCAATGATGCCTCGGCCTCGTTCACGTATTTGCGTGGATGTCTAAAGGAGCCTGGCGCAGCTACCGACTGAGAAGTCGAAGGTTCGTCCGTTGGAGCGCACAACAGAATTTGCTGAAATCACCGCATCGACTGGCAGAGCCGTGACGTGTGGCGCTATATATTGACCGGCCACACAGTTGCCGCTTCTCGGCAACTGCAGCTTATGCAACCGTAATCTTTACCAGGAAACGCTTGCGGCAAACGCTATGGGCGAAGGCGAGCTCTCTGCTTTTTCTTCTTTTTTTCTTTCCGCCTATGACCGTCTTTCTGCCGCTGCCGCGGACGTGAGCGCCATCTGGTGCTGCTTCAAGGAACCCAGTGTCCACGCAGTGCGCGCATTCCGTTGATTGGCTGTGACCACGTGACTTTTTGTACCATCTCCGGGGACGCCGCCAGATTTTCCACTTCACGAGCTATATAATGCTTTCGTATTAAAAGGAAAATGAAAGTGTATCAAAAGATAACTTGCCGCCAGTGGGATCTGAACCCACAATCTCCTCATTATGCGTGCATTGCACTACGAGGTGTACTACGGCGATGGCAATCAGTGTGGCCATTATCTTGGGTGTTTATGTGTACTACATCTAGCCCTGGGAGTGTTAGCCAGCGCCACTCAGACCCATGGTGGGCAGATGTGGAAGAACTTTGTTTTTGCCTGATGGAGTCAAGTGTCACTACACTAGCTGTAACATAGGTTAAGCATGTAGGCTTTGTAAGTTGTGTATTTACTTAATGTAATTTCTGTACCCTGGCGCCCATACACCGTCTGCGACATGCACAAGACGTTTCATATACCCCGCTGTGGCTGCATCCGTGATACAGCCCACCCGATTTTTATAAATGTGATTAGCATTCTTAGCTTACTTTTCCTGCTTTGGTGTACTGCTGATGTGTGCTATCTAGCCCCTGAAACGTTGCTCTCGCTTGTGGAAAAAAGAATAACAAAATAAGAAAATTAAATAAAAAGGTTACATGTTCGATGGTTGGTTTTCAATATGGCTCCCTCAGCACAGCAGCCCAATCCTCTACCATTAGACCATGGACGCATGCTTACAAACCCCACATAACACACCTACCAGCCTCAGTCGTGCAAGCCAGCACTTTGAGATGCTTGGCATGTGAGTCACGTCACATGGCAAGAATTTACTGACAAAAGTAGGAATGCACACTCTTCTAGCTGACAATGAAAATTAAAGCTTTACGCCTGAAAGAAAAACCTTTGCACTCGTGCCGTAATTCATTTGAAGTCAAATATGCTGATCCCCAATTCTACAGTGCCATTGGGACAAAACTGGCTGCTGTTGGGAGCCCGCGTTAAGTTAAGAAAGGAGAGAGAGAAAGGTTTAATGATAAGAAAAGTGGAGAGGTCAGCCGGAGAAGCTTGTCTCTTGCCTGCTTTTAGTGAACCTTCTTTTGCGGTGTCAGAAAGTGTAGACCCTGTGGTCTGCGGTGGCACTGTGGCGCGTGGGTGTATTTAGGCGATTAGCATTCTTGGCCTCCATCCCCTACTTTGGTGTGCTGCTGCTATCTGCTAGCTAGCCCCTGAAACGTTGCTCGCAAAACAATAGCGCATGCATGCGCAAAGTTACCCAACCTAATATACAACAGTTGCATGTTGCTTCTGCTATGACGTCAATCGTTACTATATATTAAAGTGGTTACAGAGGCTTGCTTACACTTTAGGGCATGCCATTAGGAGGGCTTTATGAGCTGCCAAGCTAGAAGAACGGACCCCTCTTATGTGCTATTTGTAATAACTCCGGAGCAATGAAAATGTCAGACTGACCATTAAAGGTTGTACATAAAGGTGTCTTAGCAATACGGTGTGTGGCTGCATTGCTTGAATGCTAATCGCATTAATGTCGACAGTCATTGTGCGATGGTTTCTGCCGGAACTTTTTTTACGTTATGTATTGTAGCAAAAAAAAAAAAGAAGTAATGTAGCCATTTTTGTCTCCTGCTACAGGTGCCAGCTCACCTAAACTTCCACCACTGACATTCTTTGACCTGACCTCAAGCAAAGCCTTCAGCTGTAGCCTATTTCTTGCAGCAACAGCCTTTTTTGTACTAGCTCACTGTCCTTTCACCATCTTCTTTCTGCTGGTCTGTCAACGATTATGCGCTGAAGTTGGCGTGACAGCATTGCAAAAAGCAGGCAAAATCAGCTGTTGCCACACACAGTGTAGCTGATGACCAGTGCCCTATAATGATACAATAAATGGGATTGGAAGGGAATGGTTTTCACCACCAGTGCTATGTGCATGTTGTGTGGTTCTGCACTATAGTCTGTTGGGCTGTATTGATAACACACGAAGCCATGTGTTCTTGTCTTCCCGCTAATCATGATAATGATTCTCTGCCTTCCAATTGTAATGCAATCTTGGTAAGGCAAGCTGGGTATGAGCAAAAATTACCTGACGGTAGATAAGTGACAAATGCATTGCAGCAATGTGAAAGTGAACTGGCTCATGTTCATTTACTCTGGCATACCATTCATGCTACTTTTGATTATTCCTTTAAGGTCCCAGGTATGTTTTTATTAATGTGCGTTACTGACTGTGCACATTTTGTAGTTAACACGTATTGTTATTAAGACATTTGAATTCATTCCGAATTCTTTGTAGAACATGAGGGGGTGGAAGAAAAAGCCACTGTTGAGCACCTTGACTAGGCATGTGAATATGACTGCTCTGGGTAAATAAAATTTAAAAAAGTAACTTTTCTCTTTCAGGCACATGTATGGAGCTATCAAGACTGGAGTTATTTCTGTACAACGAATGCTCCCCACAGCCCCTTGGATATTCATCATGGAAGTGTAACTGGAGCTAGAATCATTCTCTCCACATCATCTAAAGGACTGCCGTTTACAGCTGTCAGCCACTTCGCCGGCTGTTCTCAGGAACTTTTTGACATTGTGTGGAGTCGTGCGTGACATTGTGCACAGTGTGTGAGTGTGTGCATGTCAATGCTTCAGGAAGTTTGTTCTTGGCTTTCAGTCAAAACTGAGTAGAAATGGTGTGTAATTGCCCACTCAAGATTATCAATGTGCCATAAGTGGGCACAATATGGGACTGTATTTTGTAATGATCTATCTCATTTTCTATTATTCATATCCGTTGTGCCGAGTGGCCCAATCCCGGCGATAACGGCTGTGCAACATTGTCCAAGCCAGTGATGGAGGATGAAAAAGAATAGAAAATCAACTGGATCATTAGAAAATACAGCCCCTTGTCAGCTGACCTGCCAAGCGAACAATGGAGTGTTTTTGAATCTACTTCCTCAAATGATTGTGTGTTGGAGATAGGATTAGTTTAGCTGACAGACCTTTTATATGTACCTATATATATATATGTATATATTTTTAAGGCAATAAATGCGTAACTTATGACGATGTCTCTGTTTTTGCTCTTGAGTGAAGTTCGTGGAAAGGAACTTGTGTACAAGTACGGTCAAGAATCATTTTGTTTATGCGCATGATAACGTGTGCACGTCGTGCGAGCGACGCGTACGCATATGTAAAATAATAAATATTAGAATATGTTGCGCAGCACTGGAACCGCCGCGCATGAAAAATTCTGACGAAACCACAGTTTCTACGAACGAAACCGAAAACGTTCACATTTAGCCGTCAAATCTTCGGCGTCTGGTAACTATGGGTCGCGCTATGCAGGAAAGCAACGACAGGCGCGCTCGTCACGCGGTAGCAACTGATATAAGCGACGCGTAACAATTTAACTGCGCAATTTGATAACGTCGTAATTGCGCTGCGCGCTTTGTGACTTCCCGTTGGAGGTATAATGTACTTGCTCCGCTGTTGCTGACTTGCGTTGGCGCGACGCAGTGAAGAGAAGTGAACTGAACGAGTTGAACTCTTGCCAAGATCTCGAGCCGACGTCGGCTGCTGCCTGTGTTCTCGGTTGTGGGGAGTTTATTTTCTTCCGTCTTTTCTGATGAGTACGCGCTGCGGGAACTGCAAGGAAAACATCTCGGCCGCGGAAGTCGAAGGCTTTTCTTGGACAGGCGTTGCACCACTCGCCACGGGCGCTTCATCATCGAAGACCGGAGCGCAGGGCCGTCGCGAAACCAGGTCATGTCGTCGTTCTCGTCTGCGACCAAAGTGTTTGGTGTGTCCCTGCTCGCCGTCCCAACGACGTACGCATTTAACGTGGTCGCCCAACTACTCAAGTGGGACAGCGCCTTGCCCGTTTGTGTGGGCGTAGTGGTGGTACTTGCGGCCGTAGCCGGCCTCTTATTTTGGGCCACGGGCAGGAAGCCCCCGTTGGCGGGCGGCCGAAAACGCGAACAGATATGGTTCTACGGTAAGTGTCGTCTTTCTGTAGTATACTTGCGCGCCAGTGCTGACCGCATGTCCTTGCGTCATTGTCAACGCGTGCTGCTGCATGTTGCTTCATTCCGGCTTCACGCTCCGTCGCGCGCCCAGACGACACATGCCAGCGCGCGACTTGTTTGGGTTTTCCGTGCACACCTGGCAAGATAGCACGCGCCTGCCGACTGCGTCACTGGGCGTGCCAAGTAGCGGCGCGGGTGATTCGCGCGTTATGCATGTTTAAAGAAAAAAAAAAATATGGAGGACGCTTAGCCTTCGCCTTTAAGAATAGAACGCAATAGCATTCAAAGATCCCGGACTGCTTAATTCTCACGCTTCCCGGCAACTGCAGCTTATGTAACCGTAATGTTTACCGGGAAACGCTGGCGGCGAACGCTATGCACGAAGGCGAGCGTAGAAACGCGGCCTCTTGCGTGGGCCAATCCCAAAGATAGTAGCCCCCCCCCCCCCCCCCCCCCCAAAAAAAAAAAAAAAAAAAAGTTCTTGTTTTGCTCTTTTAATATTCCATCTGAGAAGATTTAACGTAAAAGGCATGAGCTGTCGGTGTTTTGTTTCATGACATTTGTTTGTGGGCTGTCATTCTCAAAATTCCGAGGAATAACTTTGTCAGGAATGTAAGACAAGGTATGAGCAACTTCATAGTGATATAATGGTGTGGCAATATAACCCGCATATACCGCTTGTCATAGCAAGGCGTGCCATATACACACACCTAAATATACCTAATGGTGACCTGAAGTTGCACTGTCAAGCGTATGCTATATATACGGGCTAGTGGTCATTGATTACTTGCAAGACATATATATCCATTTGAAATGAATTTCCAGGATGACACCAGCTTCGAGATACTTTATTTCCCTAAGTGTGGGACAAAATACATGGGCATTCCAGTTACTTCTAGCTGTGCTTCAATGCATGAGAGAGCGTTTTGTTAAGAAAGTAAGTGGAACAGCAGTGCATTTTTACAGCAAGTTTCATGGCGTATATCTCCAAACTGGTGTCATTCTGGAAATTAATTCCAAGTGTATGTGCCTGACAAGCTCACCGGCTATAATTCATAAATTGCCATATGTGCTGTAAAGTAATTAAGTTAAGTAATTTTTTGTTAATTAGTTCAATATGTGTTTCGATTTCTTGTGCTAGTAATGTCCACCTCAGAATAATCCAGCCCAAGAACTAGAATTATGTTATCTGTAACAGGCAACTTTTAAAAATTCTGTAAAAGTGAAAAATTATCACAATGTATATTTTAGTTGCGTTAGTAACTCCATTACTGAGGTAGTACTTTGTACTAAATAAGCTAGTGCTTTTTCCTAGCTTCTCTAGGTAGTGAAAAGTACTTTTAACTGCCTGCACCTACTAAGCAGGTAGTACTTTTTGTGACCAATTAAAGTGTTAGTATTTACTTAATGAATATTGCAACCTTTTTTGAAGAGTGATAGAGTGCGACCTTATGCAGTCTATGCAAATGTCTATTGTCTATTGACCCTTTTCACGGAGCAGTTTGTTCTAGAGATACGAGATGGCGCTTGCGGTGGCGTGCCATACGTTGCCTCAGCGACAGTGCACGAATATGAAACCATTACCGCTTCTACCTTGCTTCTGTGCGATCAGCTATTGGAAATGCAAATGAGTTTACGCTAACGCACTGTGCTCCATTTATGCTGGTTTGAATCATGTGGATTGAAGACGCATGCAGTAGTTAGCTGCAAAAATAGTGACTGGCATATTAATGAATGTAATGAATATACGGGGCCAAGTTCGCAGACCGCTGCTGCAACTATCCGTACGTGTTTCCAGCACTCGGAGATGTACGGCTTTCCTTGAGGATACACAAATTTGCTCATCCTCCAGTGTTGTATCGCTAACCTTCAAAGAACCCCCGTATGTCGGAAGAGTGAGTACCGTTCGTTAAACAATGATGAAGGGAGTCGCGCCGCTTCCTGCTATAGTAGGTTTCGCGCACATATCTGCCCCAACCTCCACGGAAACTTATGCCCGTCTTTCGCCAATGTGTCAAGAATAAGTGAATGGGCGCACACTTATATATATGTGCACTTTATACGCACAATAAATGGCGGACTACACCGATAGCACACGAATGAATTGTAGTGAACGCCATCTGTGCGTCGCTATAAATGGCTCGCGTTTAAATGGCTAGTTTATAGCGCCACTCGAACACCATGTCAAGCACCTGAAAGGCAAGTCTGTTGGCTCACGCGCCTCCCCGTGGTATCATGAGAGAAAAGAAAAAAGTTCAGTCTTTGTTTGGAACTCATCGCTCACGGTCTCATTGCTCTTCGGCCATGCTAGCAACCAACAGAATAATGGTTGAAGCTGAAGAATGTTTCGTGAAGGGGGGGGGGTTCCACGATAGTAAGCGAGTTACTAGCGACAATACATCTTTGCTACAAGGTATTACAGTGTACAGAACAGCTACGTTTCAAGCCTTGTGCGCAGCAAGAACAAACCTAACGAAACTGAGCACACCGCGAGCGATTAGGCAGAAAATAATCAGATAGTGACTGCACCGAGAAACTTTACTGAGTCAGAAATATGACAAGCCGCTGCTTCAAAATTAAATTATGGGGTTTTACGTGCCAAAACCACGATCTGATTATGAGGCACGCCGTAGTGGGGGACTCCGGAAAATTTGGACCACCTGGGGTTCTTTAACGTGCACCTAAATCTAAGTACGTGGGTGTTTTCACATTTTGCCCCCCTCGAATCGCGGCCGCTGTGGCCGGATTCGATCCCGCGGCCTCGTGCTTAGTAGCCCTACACCATAGCCACCAAGCACCCACGGCGGGTCGCTGCTTCAAAATATTTGCCAAATAAAGAACACACTAATCCTGATTTATTTCATGAGCGGAAAGTTTGAAATTCATATTTAGCTCCGCTTTTAGAGCAAGCACCGTATACGCTGCTCGCGCCGTTTGGACGTAGCTTAATCAGCTCGGAAAGCGCTTTTACATGTTCTCCGAAGCTGTGGCCAAAGCTTCGTGTCGTCCACCCAGTCACCGTCTACAATATCTCCTGAAACAGGTTTGCTAAGCCGCACCGGCATCATACACATCCATTGTAAACATGGAGGCAGTTGAGGCAAGCAATGGACGCGTCACCATGTGATCAAACATGGCAGCGCCCACGGGATCGCCGCGAAAAGGGTCAATACAGACTAATGCTCATAGCCATTATACGGGGTGATAATTTTCGAGGTTTCCGGATTTTTTAAAGGAATGCCTGTGGGGGGGCAGATAGCATAATTCTTGTCCTTAAGCTGGATTATTCGTAAAGGTGGACATTACTAATACAAGAAATCGAAATGCATATTCAACTAATTAAAAGAATAACTTATTAACTTCTTAATTACTTTACGGAACACATTGCAATTTATGAATTGTAGCCGGTGAGTTTGCAAGGCATATCCACTTTGAATGAATTTACTGAATGACATCAGGTTTTGGACATCAGCCGTCAAACTCGCGATAAAAATGCACTGTTGTTCCACATACATTTTTAACAAAATGGCTCTTTTATACATTGAAGCACAAAAGTCACCTGAACACCCATGTATTTGGTCCCACATATTGGGAAATATCTCAAAACTGGTGCCGTCCTAGAGATTAATTTCAAGTGTATATGTATTGCAGTGTCATCAGCTACAATTCATAAATTTCTATATGTGCTGTAAAGTAATTAAGAAGTGAATGAGTGAATTTTTTGTTAATTATTGTAATATGTGTTTCAATTTCTCTTGATAGTAATGCCCACCTCTTCGAATAACCCAGCTAAAGGACAAGAACTATGCTATGTGCTACAGCCAATCTATAAAAATTTCGGGTATTTAAATGTGAGCTTATCTTGCCAGAGGAACTCATTGCTTAATTGTTTTACGTGCAGAATTCTGTGTTGTCGTGAGTTCGTTGCTTTCTACTGGCCTGTAATAACATTGAGTTGCTATTGTCTTCTTGATTCCTTGCTTTTTACTCTGCAGCCTTGGCGATATCTGCATTTACAAGTGTTGCATCCCTTACTGTGGGCCTAGAGCTAGATGGAATCATATCAGGTTTGTATGCCTTCAAAGCCAAGTGCATGCATACTATTCATAGGTGGGTTGTCACTTTCCTTTTGTTATACTACGTGCATTGGCTGCCACTTCTCGGCTAGGTTGAGCTGTTTAACCACCATCACACCTGCCTTGAGCACGCGAATTTTGTACTGTGGAATAAACAGAACTGCATGATGGGCTTTAGAGGTACACACCTGGGCTTGAGAAAGCCGTGTTGATGTACAGCCCACAAAGCTTCACATAATGTACTTGTCTTGAACCCAGCAATTGCTGTCATAATAGTATGCCTGCTGTGCATCATACAGTGCATATTACTGCATACTTTGACATGAGTGACAGACTATCGTGCATTGCTGTTCTTGAATGTTCGATGTGGAGAAATCGGTTTGCATAGCATGTTAGAAACTCTGTTCGTATTTAGCATGGCACCAAAAAAATAAAGGGTAGACAAAAATATTCAAATTTCTGTGTCCGTTGCAACACATGCACATTTCACTGGCTGCTAGTCGGATTTATACTTCTTTGCATTGTTCTAGCATTGAAAAGTTGTTACACTATCGAAATTTTAGGAATAAACTTTGCACCGAAAGAATTGAATAAGAAGCCATGGTTGCATGATGTTGTTGCAAGCAGAGGTACCTGCAGTTATTACTGCATACTACTATTACTACTACCATACCGATTGCATTATTTTAGCACATTATGCTGTAAGATCTTTAATATCTGGGAAAATATCCTTTGTCAAACTGCATTGGTGTTGAGCCGATGCACAATTTGAGCACTAGCAACTATTGTCACAGCAATAATCCGTCACCAGCAAAGAATGGAAGAGATGCTCTTTCCACAAAAGAGTGCTCTGACCATGCGTAGTTGCTGAGAATAGTTCCCTTACAGATCTCAAATGCAAAACAAGAGTAATCCAGTAATGATGAACGTGTAGCAGTCGTGCCCCTCATGCATGACCTGCCTTGGTGGCTTAGTGGCTGTGGCATTGCACTGTTAAGCACGAGGTCGTGGGGTCATATCTCTGCCATGGCAGCCACATTTGAAGGAGGTAAAACGCAAAAACACCTGTGTACTGTGCATTGGGTGCACATTAAAGCCCCAGGTGGTCAAATTAATCCAGTCTCCCACTACAGCGTGCCTCAATTATAGCACATAAATGCCCAGAATTTAATTTTTATGCCCGCCATCTACTTTGGACGTGCCCTGGGACAAGGACAATTCGTGAAAATGTACTTGGAGGTGTGGAATTGAACAGTGATCAAGCTGAAGACTATGAAAGATGGATTATGGACAACACATTTTATAAGTCTTTATTGCAGTACCTCTATGAAACGGCCCTGCATGCTATATTTAGCTCCATTATGACGTTATGCAGCATGGCAACCCAAGCGGGAAAAAAACGAAAAAGTTATCCTGATGCATGAGAAGGCAAGGTTAGCAGGTGTAGAGATGTAAAAGACAACTCGCAGCACAAACACATACATGCTAGTGCTAGGAACATTGAAACATAAAGATGGTGACTTATTCTGGCCTATTGTCCAGTGAACCTCCTTGCCAAACCCCAACATTGTGAACGAGTGTGTGTCACAGTAGTAAAGCAGTATCACTGTAGTCTGACTGGTTGAGTTTATCCCTCTGTATTTTTTAATATTTGCAAGGCCTGTCTGAAAAGTATCGGACCTTATTTAGTTTCGAGAAAACTACAGGGTGCAGGTTGGCCAAACTATGAAATATGGGACGATGGTCCTTGATGCTTTTAGCCTGCAGGTGGCGTGCCCTTTACTTGGGTCAGCTGTTGTACAGGTGCAGTTAGAGTACTACTGTTGTTTTGTCTCGGTGCGATTTTGAGTGAGTAAAAATGAAAAGGCAAATTTAACAAGGATACCACATAAATTTATATGCAAAACTTGATGATAGTCAAGCAGAAGCAATTTGCAAGATTCGAACAGCACTTGTAGATGATGGTTTGGTCATGAAGCAGAGAAATGTGCTACAACCCGCCGTGGTTGCTCAGTGGCTATGGTGTTGGGCTGCTGAGCACGAGGTCGCGGGATCGAATCCCGGCCACGGCGGCTTGCATTTCGATGGGGGCGAAATGCGAAAACACCCTGTGTACTTAGATTTAGGTGCACGTTAAAGAACCCCAGGTGGTCCAAATTTCCGGAGTCCCCCACTACGGCGTGCCTCATAATCAGATCGTGGTTTTGGCACGTAAAACCCCATAATTTAATTTTTAGAAATGTGCTACAACTGCTTCAAGAAAGGCCAAACACCTCTTTGGAGTGAGCCACACTATGGGAGGCCTTCAACAAGCTGTAAAGATGCAATTTTTTATGATGTTCGAATGATAAGGAGAGACTGTTGGCTCACTGTCAGAGAAGTTGGTCAGTTGGGGATATCAAAAAAAGGTGGTATGAATGGCATTTTAAAAATAATTTGAGTACGCAGCGGGTGCCAGCAATATCTTCCCCCGAATTTTGACAGAGGAATTCGAAGACCTTAGCAACTGCACCAGGATAGCACTCCTGTTGGTGTGGCCCACATGAATCCGTCTTTTGGCACTGCATAGTACTTCAGTGGTTTGTTAAGCTCTCTTCTCCAGACATAGGTCCGCGTGACTTTTGGCTGTTCAGAAAAAAATTAAAGGCACTTGAAAGGAGCTCAGTGGCCGCATACTTTTTGACAGGCCTGGTGTTTTTATTTACCATTCTTTTTGCCCTTTGTCATAGGCTTATGTGACATCGTGCCACTGTTATAATTAGGATATAGCACCTGCGGAGTGCAATGGCATGGATTCAGTTCTCAGCTGAGGCAGCTGCTTCCTCATGGCGTGAAATGCTAAAAAACCCTCATGCACAGATTTAGTTGTGTGATGAACTTCATGCTACTGGATTAATCTGTAGCCTCCTACTATGGCATTCCTCATGGTCCGCAGGCCAGCACGGTGACATTAAATGCAAAATTAATTAACCGGCTATGCAATGGTGGGGCACTGGTGTTGTGCGTAGAGAGGTGCAATGACGGTTGTCTCGGTATGGGGGAGGGGGAGTGTGGTTAGTTGCTGCATGGCATTGCGAAAGAGTGCGCAGCTGCGTAATTTAATGCTAAAACAAAACATTGCCTGACAGGTGAACGGCAAATATAATTTTTGTGTGGTCTCATTGAAATGACAAATTGGATGGGCAGTTGAGGGACCTGGTTGAACTGTGTTGCAGAATAAACAATTTGACACTTAATTGTTGCACACTGAAATGAAGTTGGAAGTAGTTCAAAATCTTTATGTAAATGCAAGTTAGAACATGGCTCATACAAAGTGCGCTTGTGCTATAGATTGCCTTTGTAGCATCATTAAGATGTGGATGCCAGTTAGACTCTATGCCTTGGCACATTGAAATCAATGAATTAGATTACTTAAGCAAAAATAGAATTGGGGAAAGAACCTTGCATTAAAAAGTATGAAATTATCGTGAACTCTGCATAAACAGAACTTGCTTGAACAGGAATGACAAACAGAACGAGGATATTAGCTTTGGTTGGTTGCCCATGGCATAACTAAACTTCTGTTAAATGTAATGCGTCTTTTTGTGAATTTTGGTTAAACAGAACTGGAACTGATACTACCACCTACCCACTCTGCAGTTACAGCGCATATGGGATAGGAAAAGTAGAACATGTCAAATGGTGATGCTGAATATTCAAGAAAATTCAATCTAATGGGCAGTTATGGTAAAGTTAAGGCAAATTAAAGTATCTAAGTTGCAGTGGCGATTCCACCATAATGGCTTCGCTAGGCGGGAAGTGACCCCTGAAGAGGAAGAGAGCTTTATAGAGACAGATTTTTCCAATCAGGTTGCTACTATACTGCTTTGTTCTCAGCACAGGAATACAAGATTGCTAGAGACTCCCTTGTTACCTGTTAAGAGACTGTCTATTATATTGCAGAAGTTTGTGGTGAAGACCAAGATTCTACTGAACATGATTTATATATAGTGTTTCGGTGTGTACTACTATTTTGGATCAGATGGCAAAAGATGTCGAGTCTGCATTGCTACTTTGAATGCAAGGACGGTGCGCAATTATTTTGACTTTCGCACATGAACAAAAGCTTGTGCAAAAGTACATGCAATATTAGAAACACAATAATGCGTTTCTTTTTTTTTCAGTGGAGTAATGTTAACCTGCTGAACACTTTTTCAATAAAACTGGTGTTCGGGATTTTTGTGACCTTCACTTAAATTAGACTTTGTATAGATGGGATACTTTCTTTCTGCTCCTTCGAGTTCCATTTAAGCAGAGTCTACTGTATAGCATCTCAGAAGCAGCAATTGAAGTGGGAGGTAATTAAGGCACCAAGGCAACCAGTAGGTAAGCTCTCCCAAGAAACAAAGGACCTAATAAAGAAACAACAAAACATGAAAATGGCCAACTCAAGAGATCAGATTGAATTCGCTGAACTGTCAAAACTGATCAACAAGAAGAAAGTAAGGGATATTCGAAATTGCAAGATTGAAATTGAAATTGAAAGATTGAGGAAGCCGTAAAATATGGACGCAGCATTAAATCGGTAAGAAGAAAGCTTGGCATAGGACATAGGACAAGGCAAGGTGTATGCACTGAAAGATAAACATGGTAATATCATCAGCAATTTTGATGACATAGTAAAAGCAGCGGAAGAATTCTATACTGACCTGTATAGTGCCCAAAACAGCCAAGCTACTTTCATTCGAAATAGTGATGAACCGGATACAAAGGCTCCTTCTATAACTAGCGATGAAGTTAGAAGGGCCTTGAAAGACATGACCAGGGGAAAAGCTGCTGGAGAAGATGGAATAACAGTAGATTTAATCAAAGATGGAGATGTCATGCTTGAAAAGCTTGCAGCCCTTTATATGCAATGCCTCACAACTTCAAGTGTACCAGAGAGCTGGAAGAACGCCAACATTATACTAATCCATAAGAAGGGAGACGTTAAAGAATTGAAGAATTTTATAGACTCATTAGCTTGCTTTCAGTATTGTATAAAATATTCACCAAGATAATTTCCAATAGAATCAGGGCAACACTTGACTTCAGCCATCCAAGAGAACAGGCTGGCTTCAGGAAGGGATATTCTACGATGGATCATATCCATGTCATCAATCAGGTAATCGAGAAATCTGCGGAGTACAATCATCCTCTCTATATGGCTTTCATGGATTATGAAAAGGCATTTGATTCAGTAGAGATACCAGCAGTCATAGAGGCATTGCGTAATCAAGGAGTACAAGAGGCATACGTGAATATCTTAGCAAACATCTACAAGGATTCCACAGCTACCTTGGTTCTCCACAAGAAAAGTAGAAAGTTACCTATCAAGAAAGGGGTCAGGCAAGGAGACACAATCTCTTCAATGCTATTCACTGCATGCTTAGAAGTATTCAAGTTCTTAGACTGGGAAGAAGCGCTTAGGAGTGAGGATCAACGGCGAATATCTCGGCAACCTTCGGTTTGCAGATGACATTGTCCTATTCAGCAACAATGGAGACGAATTGCAGCAAATGATTGAGGACCTTAATCGAGAAAGTGTAAGAATTGAGTTGAAGATGAATATGCAGAAGACAAAGATAATGTTCAATAGCCTGGCAAGGGAACAAGAATACAGGATTGCCAGTCAGCCTCTAGAGTCTGTAAAGGAGTACGTTTATCTAGGCCAATTACTCACAGGGGACCCTGATCACGAGAAAGAAATTTACTAGAATAATAAAATTGGGTTGGAGTGCATACGGCAGGCATTGCCAAATCCTGACTGGGAGCTTACCACTGTCGTTGAAAAGAAAAGTGTACAATCGTTGCATTCTACCAGTGCTAACATATGGGGCAGAAACTTGGCGGTTAACGAAGAAGCTCGAGAACAAGTTAAGGACCGCACAAAGAGCGATGGAACGAAAAATCTTAGGACTAACGTTAAGAGACGGGAAGAGAGCGGGTTGGATCAGAGAACAAACTGGGATAGCCGATATTCTAGTTGACATTAAGCGGAAGAAATGGAGCTGGGCAGGCCATGTAATGCGAAGGATGGATAACCAGTGGACCATTAGGATTACAGAATGGATACCAAGAGAAGGGAAGCGCAGTCGAGGTCGGCAGAAAACCAGATGGTATGATAAAGTTAGGAAATTTGCAGGCGCAATTTGGAATACGCTAGCGCCAGACAGGGTTAATTGGAGATTGCAGGGAGAGGCCTTCGTCTTGCAGTGGACATAAAATATAGGCTGATGATGATGATGATGACTGTATAGCTTGAGGGTGTCGGAGCCTCTGAGGGCAAGATGACAGTTCCATGCATAATTGTTGCAGTGGGTATGGCAGTGGCATGATGCAATAATTTATGATATTAGTGTGCAGCAACAGAAATAAATGATGCAAGTCTCAACTTTTTTATGGCAAGAGATATTGTATACAAGGAGGCACAAAAATACCTATGCAAGGACAACAGAAAAATGTTTTTATGTCAAAGTACAGCATGAAATGAATCAGTACTACCGAAAAATGTAAAAAAAAGTGACATTATGGCGGAGTTACACCCTCGTAATGCCCACCGTGGTGGCTTAGTGGCTATGGTGTTCTGCTCCTGGGCTGAGATTGGGAGTTTGATGCTTGCCGTAGCAGCTCCAATTCAGTGGGTACAGAATGCAAGAATGTGCATCTAGTGAGCTTTCGTGGCGAACTAAACAACCTCTTATAGTCAATATTAATCTGGTGCCATTTACTGTGGTATCCCTGGAAGTGCACTGGGATGTAAAGTGCTATCAATCACTTAGTCCTTCCTGGTATGCATGGAACATTGAGCACTATTTGTGTTATTGAGAATGTTTAATTTGCTCTGTCTCTGCTGCAGGCTTTGTCAATGTGTACCTGAAGGTTGGTGAGCCATACCTGCGGTGCAGTCACGGCGCCATGGCGTCCTACTGGCACGGGACTGTGATGTACGCCATGCACCTGATGATGCTGGCAGCACTGACTTGGGAGTAGGTAAACATTGTGGCTGCTCTAAGAAAGTACCCTCTATATTCACGGACAACTTTCTGTGGCAACGAAGGGAACGGTACAGCAACAGAGCTTCTGCACATGTTACCGTGCCAAGTAGTGTGGCAGCGTTTGACAGCACTTTTGGTTTCTTGGAGCAGATACTCAATTGGGTAGCTGTCACGTGCGATGGTTTTGCACTTCACCAGATGTGGAAGAGAAAGGTAGAAAATCTCGCCATGGTTGCGTAGTGGCTTTGGCGTTGCGCTGCTAAGCCAGAGTGTGCTAGGGGATCAAATCCCGGCCACTGCGGCTGCATTTCAATGGGGGTGAATTGCAAGAATGCCTGTGTACTGAACATTGGGTACACATTTAAGAACCCCAGGGGGTGAAAATTCCAAGGTCCCCCATTATGACATGCTTCATACTAATCATATTGTGGTCTTGGCACGTAATACCCCAGACTTTAACTTTCTGAAAAGCAGAAAAATAAGTCGAATTTAACACTCGGTGGGCCATTCTGTCTTGTTTCGCTATTGTAAATAAGGTGTTCTTGTTTTCTCTTATCCTAACGGTAGATGAAAATGTGGCATATTTTTCAGAACTGCTCTCACTTGTGTGTGTGCTTTGCCTTCGTAGCTTTCCCTTCATTTCCACAGAAAGTTGTGTGTGAGTATAGTGCCTTCTCATCAAACTGTCCTGCCCAGCTGTTCATAATGATTATTCGTGACAAACCCACACTGTTGCTCTACTGCTGAGCACAAGCTCAGAGGTTCAGTTCTCGGTTATGGCAGTCGCACTTTGATGAAAGAAAGATGCAGAAATGCTTTTGTACTTAGATTTAGGTGAATTTTAAAGAACATCTTGTGGTCAAAATTATTATGGTGCCTTTAATATGGTATCTCTCATAGCCTGTTGGTTTTGTTTTAGATTTTTCTTTTACAACAAGCCTGTGCAGATAGATGCTCACAACGTGTGCATGACTTCTGGAAAACAATAAATAGGCATTTTTAGAATCGGATACCCCTAGTGTAGATGTGTTTCAGTAACACCTGTTAAGATCATTACAAAATGGGGGACTCGTAAGAAAATTATAATTTTTTGCTGATCAAGCTTCACAGCAGCAGTGGGCAAAAATTTGCATGATAATCGCTACTATGCTTATTAAGTTTTTGCCAATTAACTTAATACTTAATAACGTTTGGAAGCTTGTTGCAGTTGCAGAATTTAGAGTAAGCTTTAACTTGGGATGAATTCCGATTTTATTCAGATACACATGAAATGCAGAAATGCTTCCATTAGCCAACGGTTGAACTGTTTTGGCTAAAATTGGTTGCATTTAAGGGGCCCTGAATCACTTCTTTTCCGTCAAGAAATTCGTTTGAAGTTAAAATGGACTATTTCAGACATACTTTGCTGTAAAAAGTACTTAAATGCATTCTGCAAAAGCGGAGTTTCAATGGAAATCAAAGATTGCTTATGATCTCCTTTGTGGTTCTCTCGCTCCTTCTTCAATGCCTTGCACTGTGAAGGCTACGGCAGAGTGGGGCGTGCTAATAATGCTCCGCCTACTGAACGTCACCTCACCATGGCACGCAGTTCAAATTTGATTTTGGAAGTTTACAGAGACGCCACAACTTCTGATTTTGGCGTCTACGGCACGCCAAACTTGGAGGCTATCCCTCAAGTTATGGTGGAGTTCACAATGACTCATCCCTATGCTGTGCTACAGTGTACTAGATGACTACGCACAGCTTTCTCGCACGGAGTGGCAAGTAGCACATTTCATTTTGCACTTATCTCTACGGCAATCACACAATTTCCGAGGGTCGAACTAAACGTCAGCTTTATGTTCGCTCGTAACGAACTTCGAACATGATGGCGACACACCTCAAAGGTGTGCAACTCGGGAAGCATACATGTTCCAGTTGGATGTTGGCGCTCGGGCAGGCTCGCAACGCACTTGGAGCCACGTTGCTCACAGAGACCACTCGAAGCACACGGTTGTCCTCAGCGAGTAGCAGTGAGCTCAACAGCAAGTGGGCTCGTCATGGGACCCCACGGCGGCCGCAGGATATGCGTTGCATAGCAGACGCAGCTGCATGGCAACTGTAGTGCGTTTGCTATGTGCACGACAGGGCTGGAGTGTGCACTCGCACTCATGTGCTCCAGTTTGGCTGTGCTACGTGGTGCGGACCAGCTTTGTCCTGCACCAGCTTGACTGATTGACGAATAGTAGCCACATCCAAATTGTGCATTTAGAAGTGCTGTCAACAGCTCAGTACGAAGCCATGTCTGTCAAGGTGTCTAGCCAGGAGCTGCCAGGAGTGAGCACGTGCTGGGAAGCTTACGTGTGGTCTGACCTTAAGTTTCTGTAGTTCGAGGCTAGTTGAGTGTTCAAAATTAATAGAAATTAGCGGGACCCGATAGCCATGACACCGATAAGCAGCATGGCCAAAGTTTAGTTTCTACGTTGGTGGCCAAGTGTGAGCAGGCGATAGTTGGCTTCTTCAGGAAGGGCCTAATTTTTATCGAAATTCTAAATGAGGATTTTCGCTTACTTCAGCCTGTTTAGCAAACTGCGTCAATAATGATACACAGTAACAGCAGGAAGAAGTGCACTGATCCAAACACCATCTTTGATTGAGGTCAGCTATCGACCAGTGGTAGTGCTCTGTGGGAATTTGCCCACTGGCATCCAGGGGCTGCCGCCGATCGTCCCGACACGGGTGAAGAGAAGGCCTCTGTTGAAAAGAGCAGTTTGAGGAAAAGGTGACTTCGGGCTCCGCTTCTCTGCCTCGTGCGCTGCGCACGAGTACAAAATTTGGCTGAGATACTCGCAGCAGCAGTGTATGCTATCCACAGAATGTGTTTTTTCACCAAGCTCGAGGGGTGGTTCAGGGCCCCTTTAAGAAAGAAGACCAAATTCTTTCAACTGTAGGAACCAAAATTTTTATTGAGGGCCTCGTAGTTCTCACAGAAGTAGGCAAAAATTGGCATGTAGAAACTGAAGCACGAAGCTTACAAATTCGTAACTCTCCACCAAAAACAGATGTCGCAGTTATGTAAAACTGTACCTGTTAGAGCATCTGAAGCAGACAAATTTGATATGTGAGCTTCACTACTTATGTGAAATTGTTGAAATATTTACAAAGTTCTACTCACAAATTCACATTTTTTTTCTTGGAGTGGTGTGTATAATACGGCAATTTTGTCAACTTGTCTCAATAGGTGAAGTTTACTGATTTGTGATGTCACTTTTTTTATTGCTGAGCTATGGAGTTGTAAATTTGATCCATCTGTTTTTTCAACCGTGCAAGATTGAAGAATTTTTGAAAAAAGAAAATCTATGGGCTAAATAAAAAATTAATTTCCTTTAGTCTGTCTATTTCAACTTTTTCTTTTAAACACGACAAACCTAATCAAATTTGAGGCAGTAGGTTACCGAGCAAAACGATTTCTCCAATCGCGTGTACATAGATGGGAGGTCCCGATGTAAAGTTACCTCTTGGTAATCCAGTACTCGAAGCACAGCCGCTTGCTACAAACTCTGCACTGTGCACCAGTTTCGAGAAATATGGAATTGCAACATGCAATGGAACATATTGCTGTCTCAGTTAGTAGCTTTTTGAGCAGTAAAAAAAATGCAGTGTGTAAATCGTAACTAAAACAGCAGTCCATTTTGCGGCTTGGAAATGCAGAGCCTTGCAACAAAGACTTCAACGCTGTTTTGAGGGGAGACCTAAAACACTACATCCTATAGGCCGGCTTTGATGATGTCATATAAAAGCGAAAAACCAGTTTAAGAGTTGCTTTGGCCCATTCAGCATGCTGCTGCATGGTCGGGCCTGAGGCAGTTATTGCGCCAGACTGCTTATGTGTTGACTGGCATGTACTATCCTAAATGTTTGTGGTTTGTGATACCACAGTACTACCAGCTGGGATCACTGTGGCATTGTGCGGACCCACACTAACGCAGTGGAATCAACATATCTTTAGCCATTCTTTTAAAGCAAGTCCCAATGAAACAAAAAGTAAGGTTTTGCATCTTAATTACTGGGCATTTTTCTCAACTGGACAAATATTTCTTTAGAGCTAGCCGAAAGTAAAATAGCTGGCCTGCATAGTTTAGTTTGTAGCGAAGTATGCTGGGTATTCTTCTTCTTTTGCTGTTATCTTTTTAGGTTGGCCTGGGCATCAGAGATATTATACTTTGTGGTGTGGTGTGCACTAGCACATGTGCTAGCCATTGTGCCTAGTCATTGGTGTAAGGGCACCCATCACAGAATAGAATGCTTCAGTTATGTCAGCTATGTTTTGCACAGCTTAATTAGTTAGGCTTTCTCTTGTCTAATTACTTATTTGACTGTCTACATCTGTGCAGTGGTAACCTCTACAGTGTCGCCCTCTTCTGGTGTGGTTCAAATGTCAACAGCACACTTGTGCTTCTGCTTGGAGTTGCAACAGGTTGGCTTGATCTTTTTTTTCTTTCTTGGCTTTAAAATGTATTGAAAATAGTTACCCACTGTTGAAGTTCCTGTGCTCATTCTTTATGAATTAAATGCAGATATAGTACATGACAGTGTAAATGTCAGAGGAATATGGAAAGCTTACCATGTCTTTAAAGCGAAGCTATCTTTCCCATTGCCTCCAGGTTTCCTACGTTGGCATCGATCCTCCGGGATATATATCCTAAGGATTTCATTCTTTGGTGTTTTGTCCCAGGATATATATGTGGATATATATTTATATAAACATTATATCTGTGCATTTGATACATGTTCCAGCAAACTGGCTTATGAAGCACTGAATGCTGAGCATTAAAGTAGTGCCAGTGAGCGCTCCTCTGTTCTTTGTTACAAGACAATAAAACCACAACATAAAAGCTGTACATATTATGTCTGCTCATCATCATCGGCCTATTTTTTATGCCCACTGGCAAGAGGAAGGCCTCTCCCAGCGATCTCCATTTACCCGTGTCGTGTGCTAGCTGATTCTAAGCTGCCTCTAAGCTGCTAGCTGCCTGCAGATTTCATGATTTCATTGGACCACCTAATTCTCTGCCGCCCTCGACTGCGATTCCCTTCCCTTGGCACCCATTCTGTAGCTTAATAAACCACCAGTTATCTGGCCCACGCATTACATGGCCTGTTCAGCTCTATTTTTTCCTTTTAATGTCAACTAGAATATTGGCTACACCTGTTTGCACTCTGATCCACACCACTGTCTTCCCATCTCTTAAAGGGCAGCTGAATAACTTTTCAAAAAAGTGAGCTTGAACAAATTATAAGTTATCACCCCCTGAATACGAAAATGATAGTTTAAGGCCAGAAGTCACCGCAAGTTGCTTTAATTTAGCAAAAACAAGTCTCAATGTCTACGGGAGATGCTGCGGGTTGTTTAATCGGCTCTTATGCTGAACAAGATCGTGGCGTCATCTTAGGTATCCACGAGGAGCGTGATTCGAATAGAGCGCGCGCATGTTACCCCTGTATTGACGTCATCCTCGTGCCCGGTCTTTTGCTGCTACGCTCGGCGCGTGAAGGGGGTGGAGCTTCAACGAAAACTTAAACTGCGAACTGGACAGCGGCGATTTCAGCGCCAATATGATGGCTGAAGGATCGCCTTTAGCTTTAGGCCCGCAGCCGCCACGTGACGCAGCTGACATGCCCCAAGCTCAACGCATTGTGCTGCGGCAAGACGAAGAGAAGCACCAGTTATTGCATCTGTCAAAATTATACTTGTCAGCCATCGTCTCGTAGAAAAAGGAGCCAGCTTTGTTGTTTCGGGGCGAAGTGGCTGTGTAGACGTCGTACACAGGGAGGCCAGTAAAACGTCATACATTCGTGGGCATGAGTCGGGAACCCGCAACCAATGTTCAAAACTTATTTTCAGAAAAACTAAATAATTCGCAGTTATATTGTTCGACACAGATAATCGCAGTGCAAAAGAGAACGTATATTCAAAATTTTATTAAGGTCAGTGGACATCAAAAAATGGCCGGAGTTGCCCTTTAACATTTTAGAGCGCAGCTCTTAGGTTCCTGCAATGAGCGTCGGTGTTGCAATACTTCGTAACCGAGCGAACGTGCACCGTGAAAGATGAAAGCGAATGCAGAGCACAGCGGCAGATGAAAGAAGTGCGCGTGAGAAGGAAAGTGGAGGAGGAGGCTACAGTGAGAGCATGAGGCGGGAGTGGAGGAGGAGCGGAGGGGAGACGGCCTGTGCATGCGCTGAGTGGGCGATCTCATCTGTGTTTCCGAGGGGGGGGGGGGGGGGCAGGGTGGCGTGAGCTGGGGAGGGCTATGCTCGTTCGCGGTGTCAGCTGCTGAGGTCAGTCCACGGTATCAGCGTAAGCGACAGGGATCACTGCTTCTGCAAGGGGTGATGGCGAGCGTCTATGAGTAAGGCTCGATGTGACTCTCCCTTGGGTGTTGTTGCCGCTGACAATGGTGGCACGATTTCCCCGCGACAAAGGGCCGCTCTTGTAGTTGGTGGAATGAAAGTGTGCGAAGAAAAGCATAATGCCACGCAAGACCGACTGTACAGCTACAATGGCTATGATATGGCGCCAAAGTAGTGCGTGTCGTCTGTATGGAAATAAAGCGCTGCATGAGCTGCATGGCGGCTGCTGTGAATCGCACCCACACGGCACCTATGTGCTGCCTCTCCCGATTAGCGAGGCAGTCATGCCACACTTCGCTCCGTTTGTAATGCATCGCACGAGACAGATTGTCTATGCCAGCTACGCTATTCCCAGCGTTCTCTTCCTGATAAAAACTGTGTACCTATATAATCGTAATACAAAATATTTACACGAGAAATGAAAACACGTATAGAGCTGCACTCAAATTTCGCATTAGGGAGTATTGTAATCGTCGGTGAATTTTTTCCGGTCATCAATCTTTGTGTAGTCTTTAACTTCTTCTCAAGCTTCTATGTTTGTACACTTTTCAAGTATAGCTGTGAGCTGCCGGTCATGATTTGGTAAAGCTTGCTGCATGCGCTCCTGCCCATTTTTGTTCTTCTGGAAATTTCCTTCTCACAATTCAGTTGCAAGTAATTGACCTATATAAATTTAGTCTCGCACAGTTTCTAGAGGCTGACTGTCAATCATGAATTCTTGTTCTCTTAGTCTTCTGCATATTAATCTTGAGCCTATACTCCTACACTTGTTTGCTATGTCTCTGTTTTACACTATTTCGGCTCACAGATATCTTTAAACCACAGAAATGGAATAATGCATAATATTCAGTGGCTTCTTTGATTTGTTTTATGTTTCTCATACTTCCAGTGAAGTAGCCGGATGCTCTACCTATGAGGCCACAGATGCATGCATAGAAAGACTGAATAAAATCCTTACTAGCTTCTCTTATGCTAGCTAGTGCTTTCAGATGCTTGGCATGTTAGTTGTGTTGCATAGCAAAAATTTGCTTTTTGTTTAGCAGCAAGGCTTTAATTGAAGTGCCCCCTATACTCGGCTATAATTGAATATTGCACTGGAAAGGGGAGATGCCTTCAGTTTTTGTTTGCGTACAGTCCTGGCTGCAGTGTCTGTCTTCTCAATCTTCTTCCTTCGTTTTCTCTTGGCTCCTTCACACATCGCCATCTTTCTCCATAGCAAAAATGTTACGGGGAAAAGAAATAAGAAATGTATTTACAGCGTATTTACAAGACTGGCAGCGGCTGGCAAGATCATAGTAAGCACGCGAAGTCCCGAGCTTCGTCTTCTTCAAGTGCTCTCAAAACGTCTTCTTCATCGCTCTGTCACATGACCCCCGGTGGCTGAAGCACCGACCTGGTGCTGGTTAGGAGGCGGTCGAGTGATACGGCTTAAGACGCGCGACGTGGACTACGTCGGAACGAGGCTGAGCCACGGTGGGGTCAAGAGGGGCGATTTCGTAGGTGACGTCGGTTACTTGACGCAAGACGCGGTAAGGACCAGAGTAGCGTGAAAGCAACTTCTCCGAGAGGCCAACGCGTCGCGACGGAGACCAAAGGAGAACCAGGGCGCCCGGTGTGTAGTGGGCGTCACGATGGCGGGTGTCATATAAGCGCCGCTGATTTTCCTGCGAGTCCACAAGTCGACGTCGGGCAATATGGCGTGCCTCTTGTGCCTGGATTATGGCGTCCCGGGCGTACTCTGATGTGAAATGCAGGCTATCAGGCAGGAGGGTGTCGAAAGGTAGTGTAGGGTCGCGGCCAAACAAGAGGAAGAATGGAGAGAAGCCTGCGGTATCGTGGCGAGAAGAATTGTAGGCAAAGGTAACGAATGGTAATGCAACGTCCCAGTCGCGATGGTCAGCGGAGACATGCATGGATAGCATCTCAGTGAGGGTCCGGTTGAAACGCTCGGTTAGACCATTCGTTTGTGGATGGTAAGCAGTAGCAAGTTTGTGTTTAGTCGCGCACGAGTGTAGAATGTCATTAACAACTTTAGAAAGAAAGTAGCGGCCCAGTACGAGGCAAGAAGGCAACGTAGTTCATTGGCGTGGGGGCCGACGAGCCCGAAGCATCCTCGCCTTGAGCTGGCATGGTAGATGCAGCCAAGGAGCGCCCGCTGCGTAAATCCGTCTTGAACTTGAGCCCGCAAACTCCACCAAAAATGTTACGGGGAAAAGAAATAAGAAATGTATTTACAGCGTATTTACAAGACTGGCAGCGGCTGGCAAGATCATAGTAAGCACGCGAAGTCCCGAGCTTCGTCTTCTTCAAGTGCTCTCAAAACGTCTTCTTCATCGCTCTGTCACAATATCAATGAAATCGACTATTAAGCTTGTGAACCAAATTGTTTGATTCAGAACAAAAGCACTCAATTTATAATCAATATTTCATATATTTGCACAGCATTACTAATACGAATGTGGCACTTTTATGCCTGTTGCAGCCTAACACAGCAGCACTTGGTCACTGCTTCTAAGCGTTGCTTCCTGTTGCTTTCTTGCTGGCAGGAAAACATGGTATCACACCAGGGGCCATGTTCTACCTTGTGGTTGCCTTTGCTGCTCCCTGCTTCCTCTACCAACTGAGACATCAGAGGATTGCCCCCGCGGTATGTGCGTATACAGCCTCGGGGGTGGAATGGCACTGTTTGAGTGTACAAACAAACATTCCCAATAATAGTTTACACCAAGGTTTGGAAAAGCCAACTGTGGGTTTAAATGCAAAGCATTCTTCAGCTATCTCCAGGGCTGCATAGTCGATTGACGGGGGCCGACTTCGCATTGCACCTGCATTCGTGCCGTAGCTGGATGGGTTGTTATGAAGTGTTTCACCGTGACTTCGTACGCTCTCCTCTTGTGTACACCAGATGACGTGTATAGCTTAACATTTTGCTCTTTAAGCTGGATAGCATTATTTAATGAGAAGCATTCTTTGCGTTTTACCAGGCATTTTGTAGTAGGTCTGTAGGTAGGTAGGTAGGTAGGTAGGTTTCTATTTCAACACACTTGAAGCCTGTTCAATAAGAAAAGGTTGTCTCCAGTGGTGCATTTTGAATCGGGGTCCCCCGGCGTAACAGCCTGAAGCTGTACCCACAAGGCCACACACGTATGCATATAACAGAGTAACAGTCTTGCCAGTCATTTGCTCGGGTAACCTAGTGCTTTGAGATGCTTGGCGTATGTGTCTCATCGCATAGTAACAATTTGCTTATAAATGTGAGTCTGCCAAATTACCGCATCCTCCCTTTGTGGCAGCTAGCGTTTTGAGACACTATGTGACGTTTCACCGCCTTCAGGATTGGCTCTATTTACCCAGGGCACAACCTTTGGGATCAGTTCAGGGCATAACGGACTGTAACATTTCTTCACTGAAGTACAATAAATCAGCGGCCACGCCATGGCTGTCACTGTCATCGCACAGACAATTGCTCGCTTTGCAGAAACATTTTGCACCATCTGATAACACTTTGCTGAACCCCAAATGATAGCCTGCAACCTGTAAAATTCTAACAGACAATAAGTACTGCAACACAGTAGATACCTGCAAGATGCTTTGCACAATATTGATTCTCATAGTGGATGGGATCTGCATAATTTTTTGGGTTAAGTGGACTGTACAAAAAACAGTGTGGGTGAGTGGTGCTTCACCTCTTGGAACTCCACTGTCATACAAAAAGTTCTGAGGTACCCTCTGTAGCCTTACTGGTCAGGTACGCATTCAGCTAAAAAGCTTCGGCCGACAGTCCCTTTAGAAAGATATTTTCCCTAATGGTTTTTCAAGGTCACGAAACAAGTAAAGTGAAAATGTTGCACACGTTAGTGTGGAGGGCAGGGTGGGCAAAGAATTGAGCGTCATTGCAGTGGCGTGAATAAGTGCAAAGCAAGGTGCATATGATGATTTGAGTGTTCGTGGAACTCTTCAAACAAGCTGTGGATCTCCGTTTTCCCCCGCAACGCGAGTCACAAAGTGGTGGTATCTGTGGAACCCTAAGGTACCACAAATTGTTTGAACCCTTTGTATAGAAGATGGCATGGCTCCCTGTGCCATAGCTAGAACTTCATATATGTGGGTGTCTTCAGCCTGCTTGCAATTCGCACCTGGCCCCCTCTTTTTTTTTTTTGAAGATGTCGTAACCTTTTTTTAAGAAGACACCACAATACCCCTCTGGGGTTATTCCTCATTGCTGCTGCTGTGGGTTGGATTCCCAGCCTCTGCACCTTTGAGTGAGCATTGCGCAGTGCAGCCATTAGTTTTGCACTGCACTGTGCTGATTGGTAGGTTGGTTCTTAAAACTTGTCGCTTTCTTTAATTAGGTGAGGCTTTCTTTGCCTAATCCCCCCCTCTCTCTTCCAAAGTTCTACTGTTCTATGGGAAATATAAACTGTCACGCTCGGTTCTCGGTACACATGTGAATCCCTTTTTAAGGTTCTGTGCAAAAGTTTATGCAAAGGGTTGGTTATGTTGGTTAGAATTTGCAAAGTGAGATGGACAGTAAATGTGGAAACAAGACTAGAAGCTAACTGTGACATTATAGCAAACATTTCGTGATAACGAGCAGCTGTGAATTGCATTGTTCAGAATGATTTTGAACTGCTTCTCATTTTTAGTGTTCCTGGTTTACAATTTGCAGGGGACTGGCCCAAGGGAACGCTTCTTCAAACGCAAGCAAGATATTGTCTTGCTTCTTTACCTACTCACTGCAAGCTTTATAACCATATTTAGAGGCTTGGTAAGAACTTTTTGTGGCAATCTTTGTAGGTTTATTTGCTGAGTTGTACTGCAGGGACCATTTTGAATATAAAGAGGACTGTCAAGTTCAAATGCAAAACAGGAAACCAATTTCTATGAAACTGAAACAGTTGCACCATTGTTTATAGCTTGGAAGGCGAGACTCATTGCAGAATGCAGTTTGAGCACTATATGCCATTATTTAGTCTACCTAAACCGCAATTTCCCAATTTCGCTGTTCACATTTAAGCGGTTTCATTTCAAATCAAATATAATTTTATTCCAACATACATTTGATGTAAAGGACCATGGACAAAAAAGCCAGCAAGGCTTGACGTGGTCCATGGCCCTGTTTTAAAGGCAGCAACAAAACAACAAAGGATGAACACAGTTTAACACAAGAAAAAAGAAAAATAGAATGTCCACACTAATAACTGTGAAACCATTATCAGGATAACCATGAGGAAGTATTTGAAAGGAAGTAAAGCATCGACATAGATAGGGAGCAATTTTCAGAAGTACAGCTAGTACTTACAAAATACATTACAAAAAACTCAGTCACTGAAAATGCAACACTATATACACGAGCTTTATGGGATCCAATATATGTAATAGTTCATACAGCTTCATATACAAAAGTTCTTGATATGCATAGTACAAAGGCAAAACAAAAATAATTATTATATACAAGAAATACACCGCATCAAAGAAAAGATGTTTGCATGCATACTTGCATTTAGATACATGTTTATACTAGCATAACAAATAAAAGTATTATGTTATGTTTGCCTTGTTTAAATGGTAAGGTAGTCGAAAACGTAACATTTGATAGGTATAATTTGTTCTAGACCTCGGTTATTCCCATATTTCCGAGCTCCTTCTATTGACCGTTTTATGCTTTGGTACCAAGTTAGAGATACGTTTTTAGGGTGTCGTTTAACTTCATATTAACATATTTTTACCTCTCTATAAAAGTGTACTATCGACCAAAAAAGTTTATGGACCAAAGGATCTGACAAAAAGCTGAATATCTCTGTAGCCTCAAATCGCAGCCTGGTATTCCCATTTCCAGCCTCTACTGGTATATGCGAACAACATTGTGATGTATGGTTTTACTGGCTATATTTAAAGGCTGCTTGGTTATTTAGCATTTTCTGAGATCCCATGGCTCGTAAACTTTTTTGGTCGATAGTAATGTTGTGTCTTGTTGTCATTTATTGCTGGCAATGTCGAGCTGGTGACTACTTGTCTTTATTGACATTGTGTTTATGTTTAATTTATGCTTCTGTCTTATTAACAGGCGGTGTTAGGAACAAACATTGGCTGGATCAATCGTTATGTTGCAACTGTAGAGCCATACCTTCTACAGAAAGACCCTGCCCCATTCCCAAAGATGCAGGTTGGTGGCCTACTTGCTTGGCAGTTACTTCTATTGTGTTATTCAGTTAAACCTGGATATAGCGAAATTCACAAATTCCCGAAAAACTTTGTTATAAAGAGGATTTCGTTATATGCAAGTTCGGCAAATTCGAAAAAGAAACACTTACCGTATTTACTTGATTCTAACGCACCCTCGATTGTAACGTGCATCCGTTTTCCGTGACCAAAAGAGAGGGGAAAAAAATCCTTTACAGTACCGCGCACCTCATGCTTTCATACAGAAATACAACTATCGCTCAAGATTTACTCCCAATACACTAAAGTTGTGATGAACAAAAAAGTCAGTTTCGCTCGAAAGGCGAAGCATTGATTGCGACAGCAAATTAGCAGACAGCTATACGAAGTAAGGTACTGTACTTTCCGGTGTATAAGACGAGTTTTTTTTTTTCTGAATTTTTTGTCGGTGCGTCTTATAAAACGGTGAGACTTATGTTGTTTTTTTTTTTCGGAAAAACTGCCGTCAAAATCGGATTCGATGTGATGGCCACGTGAAGCGCGCTGTTTAATTTAATTGCTACGGGTTCTTTGCGCGCTATCGAGGTGGCGGGTACGTTCTTTTCGTGATCGAGTTCCCGAGCCCCGTGCGAGAAGGACGGAGCAGCAACGCAAGCGGCGGCAGGCCGACCGCGAGTCGGCCGACCCCGAATTCGTCGCATCTGCAGATCGCTTTCAAGATCTGCGCAAGCTACGCAGTTGCTACCAGAGAACAAGCCCCCTCTCCCTCCCTCTCGTGCTGCCTTCCCGCTTTCCTCCCTTGTGCGCAATTCGGCTCACTGTCGGACGCTTTCACTCGCACATACAGCATACGGCGCGCGGGGACGATGTTATTGCCCTTGGACTTTACACGGAACATCGCGGCAACCACGACGGCAGAAATGCGCCTGGAGTGGAAATATATGGCACACATACGCTTGCGCGTGACCCGCGTTCACGGAGTGACACGTCATTATAATTTTTTTAAATCGCTTACTGAACGAGCAGGTGCGTCTTATACACCGGTGCAACTTATAGACCGAAAAATACGGTAGTAGTTTTATCGACCGTGTAAACTTGTAAACATACGCTGTTTAACTAAATTGGTAGACTGGAAACGGAGAGTGCCGGCTTGGCAGGCTAGGCTAGCTGCAGCATGCGGCGGGATCAGGTTTGAATGAAGGGAGGGGGAAAGGTCACGCCCGCTGCGGCAAGATCGCCGGGTCGAGGATGCAGGCCCACCTCCTGCACGCTCGCCCGCACGCACACGTGCGCTTGCTCTTGCCTCGCAGTCGCCTTGAATTCGAGCACGCCAAGCGCGACGCCGCCGCTTCGCATTTTGTTGTGGTGGAGAAGGTGCTTCCGGTTGCTGCTCGTGCAAAAATGACAAAATTTGGGGCGAAATCTCTAGGTTGTCGGTGGGGAAAATTCGTTATTTCGATGGGGTCTCCCGCTGCCACTTCGTTACGTAGAGGTCTCAAATACATGTGCTTCTATGGAGTAATGGTGGGGAATAGAAAAACTTCGTTATATTCAGGAATTCGTTATATGGAGGTTTGTTATAAGCAGGTTTAATTGTAATACATTTGTCAAGCACAGACAATAAGGTTTTGGTGCTTGAAAGGTAAGCTTTTGTCAGATAATTTCTCAGTTCTGTGTTTTTACAATGTTTTCCATCTATCTGTGCTGATTGCAAGTGCAATTTAGCATCCAGGAAAGTAGTCTGTGTTATAGCCACTTCCATTTCCTATCGCTCATAATTGTGGCTTTTTTTGCAAGAGAGCAGAACAAATATATGGTTTTGAATTTGACATTCGCTCATATTAACTTGTTCAAAATGTTTATCACGTCTGGTGAGGCACCTTGGTGCATTTGTGCCTGCAGAGTGTAAGCTTGAACACACAACTACTGTGCTCTGCAAATTGCTCTAAGGGATTTTGACATGTTCATGAGAGTTGTGTACGTTTTACGTTTTGACAGGTATATGCAATGCAGTTGTTGATATACACAGTGTTAAAATGTTGGAAAAACACAGCAGTTGGTTTGCACATTAAAAAAAAAATCATCAGCCACATTTCTATTGTGATAGCAATTATATGCACACTCCAAGCACATTTCTGCCATCGCCATCGCTATGATGTTCCGTGTCCAAGGGCGATAACACCGTCGCCGCGTGCCGTATGCTGTATGTGCGAGTGAAAGCGCGTGAGGGGAGCCGACGATCGCGGACTAATCTGGCGCCCGCAAGAGAGGGAAGCTGAAAGGAAACACACCGTCTTCTGTTGCGCGAAAGGCCGTGGGGGATGGGACAGAGGGAGGGGGGTTGTTTTCTGCCAGCAACTGCGTATTTCGCAACCGCGTGCATGGTGAACCGGCCATCGCGGCCTAATCTCGCACACACCGGGAGGGAAGTGGGAAGGCAGTGCAGGAGGGAAGGGGGGGGGGGGGTGCAGGCGGCGTTCTTCTCGGGCACCAACTGCGTACTTTGTACGGCCGTGCGCGGTCGCACGCGCCTTATCTTGAAAGCAGTCTGCAGGTGGCTCATACCTTTGTGCATGCAGTGTTCTCGTCGCTCAGTTTGCGTTGAAGCGATACACAGCACGAAGGTCACTTTGCTCGCTGTTGCTGCCATGCGTCCTCACACTGGCGTTTTTACAGCAAGTGTCCGCAGTCATTCGAGTGTGATGTGTTCATGTTTGCCTGTGTGCGCTGACACCATGCTTGTTAATTTAGTTGGTAAGCGAATAGCTCCAAGTTTATACGGCCGATAAAACTACTATCCTTACTTCGTATAGCTGTCTACTAATTTGTTATCGCAATCGATGCTTTGCCTTTCGGGCAAAACTGTGGCTTTTTTTCATGGTACTGTCGAATCTTGACGCCTATACAAATAACTATCTTAAGTTTCACGCTTAGATCATTGAAGGTACTCTATTTTTGTCTCTACTAATCGCTGACAGTAGCATTGATGTCTGTTCTCAAACAAGTGCTTGTAAGTGCTGTCGTATGGCTCCTTAGAAATGTATGTTGCAGTGGACTCAAGTTGCTCCCTTGCTGGTTTTATTATTTGCAGATGCTTGTCTACCTCTTCCACCATCTTCCTCTACAACTCGCCAGTGCCTATGCATTACTTGTGCCTGGTTGCCAGTGGATGCCAGACCTCAGTCTTCTCATTGCTGGTGCTGTGTTGCAGGTGTGGTTCTCATGTGCTTATCATTTATATTCTAGGGTTCTTAGGCGCAGCACACAAGCAGAACAGGCCTGTCACTCTTCTGTTATAACGACCCAACATGCTTACCTTCTATGCCACCAATCGCTGCCTGTCGATGCTCGGCTTCCTTCCACCCGCTTACATGCCACCCTCCACCATTTTCTTTCGAGGACCATGTTCCACCATTTTCTTGTTGTTCGCTATCATTGGTGCCAGGGTAGGTACTCTGTAAGAGTCCACCTAGTGGACATGTCCATTTCGTTTGCTGTTGAAGTTCTGATTGGCTGGGCTGGGGTGCGCTTCAGCAGGAGCCAGACGCCACAGCCAATCAGCACTTCAGCAGCAGACAAAATGAACATGTCCACTAGGTGGAGTCTTACAGAATACCTCCCCAGGGCCAGGTATTTTGTAGCGATGCGTTACGCTTTATTCTATACTAGTCTTATCATCCACCGCTCACGGCCGGCTGATCCCGTGGATAACATGAGCAGACCGTCGCTCCGACCACTAACCAAGCGCGGAAAGCTCTGAAAAGGCATTAGCATCGAAAAGGCATCGCTGCAAAATACTGGCCCAGTTGTTTCTTCATCCTATTGCTTCTTGCTTCATGGCTTCAGCTTACTTCCCCCTATAGCACTATTCCTCTGCTTTGTATTGATTACTAGGCTTGTGCAAACATAAATTTTTTGGGGTTCAAAGTGAAATTGAAGCAAATAGTAATCAGTGTCGAATAATTTCAGAGTGAATACCTGGCATTTGAATAAAACCTTGACATAAGTGCCCGATGTTAAAAAAAAAAAGTTTGTTCTTTATCTGCAAAAAAAAAAAAAGGAAAGAGGTTCATTTTTAAGTGCTGTCATTCTGAAATTTTCATGCAAGAATGCAAGTTAAACATTTCTTACAACTCCAGCTGCACAGAAAATCTGTTTACAGGCTCTTGCTCACTGTTGCGATTCAGTCTACTTAGAATTTTGTGATGTTTAAGGCTATGGGAGCATTTGTGCGTCGTCGCGATGCTGTGAAGTGTGAACTCGACTGCACAGCTATTGTGACTTGATGGTCGAGGACGAGACAGACTCGTGGAGCAGACGAAGAGGAGACTAAAAGCTTTATACAGTATGTACAGATACGGGGTATTCAGAATTAAGCTTTATGGAATTTTAAAAAATCGGCTGTGGCAGGTAGCATAATTCCTATCGTTGAGCTGGGTTATTTGAAGAGGCGGACATTAGTAGCATGAGAAATTGAAACACATATTCAACTAATTAACAAGAATTCACTAATTAACTTCTTAGTCAATTACATTACAACACATATTGCAATTTATTGTAGCTGGTGAGCTTGTAGTCAGTGATGGGCACCCGATGACGCACAACAGCAACACCAGCAGTTTATGCTGTGTTGCGCAAATTAAGTTTGATGCTTTCTGTCTACACGTGCGTTTAACCCATTCTGTTGTGCAAGCGCCCAGAACAATTTTTTTTAAAGTTTAGCAGTGAAATCGGCGTGCTGGTTATATGCGAAATTTGACTTGAGGTCTGGCGTCACGGCGGCCTCGAGGTGTGGTTTCAGTGAAAGTAAAGTCAAACCACCTTTAGGGCAAAGTTCCCCACCATCAGCATTGCCGAGGAGGTAGGAAAAGAGCAGCTGGCTGAAGACATAACATGTACGATTCATGGATCCGGGCGAATGGAGACTTACAGATTCTGTCGTCCTATGTAGTTATTTCCATGGTTATACAGGTGGATTCTTTTTTCGCTTTCCAGGGTGTTGTAATTGGAGGTGCGGCTTATATGTGGAAAAATATATTAATGTTCACTTGTGTTGAATTCTTCAAAAACATTGAATAGGTACTGAAATTTGAGCCGCAGCGAACATCTAATAGCATAATGTTCGATCAAAAGTATAGAATATTTGCACAAGCCTAATGATTAGCCATAATACTGCCACGTACTCTGTCATCACCAGCATCTCTCCTTGGATGCAGGGACAAGTGACACACATTGGTGCATCGTTTCATCCACGTACACCGTATGTGATGCGAGTGCCTCCTGAGCCAGCCTCGTGGCTTGCCTTCTGGATTGTGAACCTCCTGCTGGCCCTGGGGTTCCAGTGCCTAGCATACAGGTGCAACAGCGAACCTCGGTTTTTCGCTGTGCTGCGCTCGCACAGTGAGCGACGAATGTCCTAGCCCATCATAGGATGTGTACCCCCCTACTCAGCAACCATAGGTCATCCAAGTGGCAATCATGGCACATCCAAGCAGTGTGCTTACCTCTCTCCACTGCTTTTGGCACGAGCCGTTGACAAACCCTTGCAATGATGGCATGAAATCAAGAAAACATAGCGACAGATGAGAGGTTAGTCTAACACTCCTTTTATTTTTTTATTTTTTCTTAATGGCTCTCGGGCACTGAAAAGTGTGGAAGAAACTTCATGATATTTTTTCTAGTTTCGGCTCCTACTTGTTTTATTTAACCCCTTGTGGAATTATGATTTGTTTGAAGCACAGCATCAGTATTGCTGAAAATGCATTTTTTTTTCTTGGCTAAGCATGTAGAGAGGATTGGTCAGTGCAAAGTATTTGCATGACAAAACAAAACTTCTCAAAGTGGTCAGCATGCTACCAGAAGATCAATTGGCTCTGTGCGATTAAGAACCATAGTTGGCACGTGTTCAGCTGCTTAGCTTTGAGAAGCACATAAATCTCACGAGTTGTGTTTGTTACCAGTTGTATTGGAGTACTGGTGTCATTTGTCAAAGCAAGCAAGTTTTGCCTGCAATAGATAATGGAATTACATAAAATTTCTGCGCTGCGGCATTTGTTGTTTTGCAAAGGAAGGTTGTGAGAGTTAAGGTCATTCGTTCACGTGTGGCAATGTCAGTGGCTTACTGAACCATGCTCATAGTGGAGATAATTCTGGTTATTGCTGGCCTTTCATCAGTTTTGTTTGGTTGTTGCTGCTGCTTTGTTTTCAGATTCTTGCCATTGTTTGTCGACGTTTTGAGGCTCATGGAGGCATTGCCTGCGTGCATGCACTGAAACATCACAAGGTCTAGATTACCTACTTGTGCAGACTGTAGTTGTTCTTTATGTGATGCTCTCTTGATCATAGTTTGTTGTATGGACACTCACATTGTCTTCCTTTATCACAGAAGAAAATACATCTTATGAGAGAGGCCTTTGAAATACTACCGCCCACGGATTGCAGGTCTCTGACATATTTTCAGTGCACTGCTGTGGCATCTATTTTACACCATGTGATGTCTATGCAATAACCATGGATGAAGTTCACTACGTATAAAATTGCAAGGAATACTATTCAGTCTTGAAGCAGCATACGCATCATGTGGTGTAAAATGCTGCGATGCGATGCCAAAAGTATGTTGGAAATATGTTGCCCATAATTGCCACTTTTGAAAAGCTGTGAATGCCATGTACTTGCACTTTTTTGTGTGTGTTCAAGTTTTTGTACTTGTGTAGCCGTGGAAGTGAACAAAACAGTATGGTTGTGTGGTCCCACTGGTGTTGTGGCAAGAAGAATTATAAACGTGACTTTTGTGTAGCCTTGCTGCTGAAAATACAGGGCGAAGCTAAGTATGTGCCTTTGTAGCGGTCTTGAGGCTTTTTATATATGTAGTTCCTAGTCAAAGGTGAATTCAGGCTTTCTTGATGTGTAGTTATGGTTAAAGCAGCTGCTGTGAACCAACTGCTTTAAGTGTGTCACTTTAACAGCTTGGTATTCTTTGCGATGATTAACACGCGCACTGTGGCCTTGGTGACCTCCGAGTCATGGTGGTTACCACCCCTGTGTGGCTATGAAAGTGCAGGTACTTTAACTTGTGGAAATATCTTTGAGTAAGATCAATGCAGATGAAAAAAATTCTTCTTGCTTTAGAATACAAGCACTGTCACTTCCCTTCTAGGGCTCAAGAAAAGTATAAGTGCGTGACCCATTGGTAATCACGATTCACAGGGATTGAAACCTCTAATTGCCACCACACTGAACATGTTGAGTAATGAAACCTACATTTAATGGGCATGTGCTGATAGCAGCATGTGCTTGAATAGGCATTTTGTAGACCAAGAAATATAGCTTTGTGTTTTTATTTATACATACTAGTACTATTCAAAACAATTTGATGCATGTCATATGCAAACTCCGATAACTGTGTAGTCATTGTCAATGAGGAGGCAGTAAAAGAGGCAATTTCATTGTCAATGAATGAAATTGCCTCTTTTACTGTGCGGAATTCTGGTTTGTACATTAGTGGCTGCAATTTATTTATTACATATTTAACAAATACTTTGAAACTGTTTTAATGAGTATCTGTTAGTACTCAACCAAAGCACAACAATAATAACTGCCAAGCTGAAGCTGAAGTACTTCTTGCATATCAAGCAGAAAAAGAAAAAAAAAGCTCGAGATCTAGCCCTTGAATCTACTACTTAATTTGTGTTGGTCTTCACTGGATTATAATATTGTAAATATTGCAGATTACTCTTATAGCTCCTATTGTGTTGCAACACATTCTGTTAACAGTTAACTAGCGTGCATTTAACCATCACTAGCACAAGCCATGTCCAAATGTTGAAGCTGTGCATTGCCATGCAGTTGAAGCTTAAAATAGTGACAATCATTATAGTTTCAGTGAAACCTTTCTCAAAATTTTGCTCAGTATAAGTTAAGTTTTCATGTTTTAGAAGTGAAAGAAATTTTTTTGTTTCCATAACATTTGTCTAATGTGCTGGGAAGGAGTATCAATAATTAAGATTTCAGCAGAAGTTCAGGTGATGAGTGCACCATTGAAAATGTTCTGGCTCAATTGTTGTAGCCACAAAAGCTAGAAAAAAGCGCTACTGTAGTGCTTGCATGATGGTTCACCATGCCATCACCTATATGCAATATGTATAACCTTCGTCAAAAATGCTCTCTGCTCCTTGTCCTCTATACACTCGGCACAAGTCAGTGCCGTCAATGGGAGCATGGCAGCCTGTACATTTTTGACAAAGGCTGTAATATATGGCAGCTTGATTGGTGGGGGGATGGGCATTACACCTTAAAAACCGTTCTCCACCTACTCCACTGCTAAGGCATTTTAGATCACAGAAGCTTTTATTAACTATTGGCACTGATTTTGGCCATCCATAACTCATCACACTGCGAGGCGTGAAAGCCTAAATCAAGGCTAATTAGTATAAGGCAAGCATTGCTGAGAGTGTATTGAATGCCTTAGCTCATTGGAAGAGAAATGTACTAGAATGTATGTATTGGCGACTTCATTCTGTGCCTATTTCGCTTAGCAAGCCTCTAAAGCTTTATTATTTTTTACTCTTTGTAAAATTGTAGTTCAGGTATTGAAACAGAATTTCCTGTTTCACTGGACACTCTGTATTTATTTTTCATGAGTTCTTTTTGTTGTGAATTGTTGAAATGCTAGTTTGTATGTTAAGTGGAAGCCTTGGAACACTGTGCTGACTCTTATGTAAAAAATTTTCTGCTCTCCAAGCATTCAAGCGAGAGGTTAGAATGACAGCTACAGCTGAATGATTCATGCTCATTGAGGCAGCATAGGCCTGCTGGGCATAGCATTTCACTTTCGTCTACGGTGTTGGCCCTTCTAATTCAGCACCAATGATTTTCTGTCGCACCATGATGCCCATTGAAGACTTCTTTTGTTGTGTTCACATGGCACACCAGTGTAAATTACTATAGTCATACGGAACGGTGATATTCTTTCTTACTTTTTATCTTGTCACTTTCCACTGTGTTTTACAACTCGCTAGCATTTTTGCTAGCTTATTTTGAGCCACTTGAGTGTTGAATGCTTGCATTGCACTTTGAGCTTGTTCTATTGTATATTCTTATTTTTGTTTATCCTCTACTTATTCCACCTAAACTTGCTTATCAATGACATTACAAGTCTCATTGCTTTCAATTATTAGTTATAATAATGTATTTCTGTCTCTAGGTTTTGTTCGTGTGAGCGATCAGATAAACGTGCAAACAAAGACATCAGTGTTTTCAGTAGGTGACCTTCAAAAACAAGAGGAATGGAAAAGGCTGAACAAGAAGCAGAGTAAGATGTACTTGTTATTATGAATTAGTGCAGTGCTCGCAAATAGCGGCAGATATTATTTTTTAAATATTTGTTCTATTTTTGAAGCAACATTGTGGTTTTACAATCTGTTGTCCTAACAAGAAGCAGAGTAAGATGTACTTGTTATTATGAATTATTGCAGTGCTGGCAAATGTTGGCAGGATATTTTTTGTCTTTTAATATTTGTTCTATTTATGAAGCAACATTGTGGTTTTACAATCTGTTGTCCTAATTTTCTACTTGTTCTGAAGATCACATCTTTTATTTTCTGCTTAACTTTCGCAGCCTTTCATTAGGCGCAGGTAGCAGAGTTAAAGCTATCCTATTCCTGCCATGTAATCTACACTTGTGGTGTGCGTGCCTACATCATGGCAGTCCGATGCTCTTGCATCTTGTGCGACTGTTGTGTGCAGTGTGCCTTGTTCTATGTGTGAACTCCAAGGTGTAATACCCTTGACCCATCCTTTTTGTATGCAAATCACACGTGCAAGGTACATTTCACCATTAATTTTGGTTATTAACTGTTAAGATGTTGACAACTTTCTTCATATACGGGGCAAACTTGGGAACAAGCACAACTGCTTGTGCTGCTGTTTCCCTTTTATATTCTTCCTTTCTCTGGCAAATTGCAAAGCTGGTCTGCATGTATGGCTGGTCTTTTTTTTCTTTTAGCTGCATTTGCACATGGTTATAGTGGTAGAGAGTTTTAGAAATGGTAGACTCAGTTTCTGAGCACTATCTGCCTTGCATACAAAAGAGTTTGCTACAAAGTGAGCTCTGCGCACTTTGTAGCACCACTGATGCTATTTTTTTGGGTACATCAAGTCCCTAGTAATGTTTCCAGGTCATTTACATCCACTATTTTTAAAACTCCAGTTATGAAGCACTCTCCAGGCATGCTGTCATGCCATCATTCTTTTAGGCAGCATACAACGTGTCAGTGCAAACAAAAGAAATATGATGCTTGATCTTGTATAACTGAGTACAGTGTGCTTGTATAGTTTTCTTTTTTTTTTTTTCAACAATTTACAAAATGTGCATGCTGTACAACACTTGAATGACTTTTTGTATATTGAATGAAAAATATTGTATGGCAGTGTTTCATGTAGGATGTCAACTTTGATGTAGATCTGCGTGGTCGTACTAAATATTTTTGACAAGTTTCTTAGTTGTACTTTAATTTGTGAAATGTGTCTTCGACAAACAAGATGATATAGGAGAGCTTAATATGGGACGAACATTGCCTGGGGCCAAATCCAATTTCCCATTTTCAATAGATGTGAAATGCAGAGATGCTTTCCTTAGACAACTGTTCAATTGATCTTTATGAATTTTGTTGCATTTGAGAGAACGCTAGGTTCTACCAATTGTGAGAAGCAGAATTCTTAATTTAAGCCCTTATCAATTTCCAGCCTTCTTTAGAAAATCGTTAATTTAAAAAATGTGGAAGCATAATTTCATACTTCATAAAGCGGCAATAAAAACAGATATAACATTTCAGTAAACTTGATCTGTTAATATATCTGAAGTGGGCAAATTTGGTATATCAGTCCACAGTTTACCTGAAATTGTTGCATTGTTTTCGGAGGCAGATAAAATTGATATGTACCATTCTAATACATGTCAGTAATTTGTGAATTTATGTCCACAATTTTGCAAAGTTGATATTTTTCTTTATTTGTGAATTACCTTAATTCAGTAAACTGAATGCTTATGGCATTCAGTTCGAAAGTCTTCTCCCTACTGTCGGTAGATTTTAACTTTTTAAGTGTAGCAAGTGTCATCAAATTCAGTGCAGCAGTGGGGAGTGACATGATTTTTCTGTCCTCATCTTTTAGATAGGAGCTCCCTAGATAAAGGTTTATCTTAAATTACATAGTTTTCCTGTCTGCTTAAATCTTGTTCTTCATTCTTAACTGCATTTACACCGTTCACCGCCTTATGCATTGCAGCATTTCTACTTCACTTAATTTTTCGAATTGAAGAGCCAGTTTATTTACTCGTTCACATTGTGGCACTCCCTGTGACTCTAGTCTCTCCTGAGGCCTCAGGATATATGGTCATTTGAGCATATACATGTGTGACACCTTTGATATTTGATGTAATCATTTGTTCTTTGAGTGTGTTGTATTATATTCAATTAAAGCATAAGCATACTCACAATATTGTCATTGTGATGCAATTTTATGTACAGTGAGACCTGATTGAATTGGAAGGATTTCTTTTCACTGCACTAATCTGCACCACAGAACATAAGCCTTGAATGTGTTGTGTGGCAGTAGTTGACACGTAACTGAAGTTGTATTTTGGTATCGGCAACAAAATGTTAGCGCCGTTAAAGAAAACCCAATGCATACCAAAATTTATTTATGCTCAAAACAGCGCAATGGCCTATCTGGGAATACGATACTAAGCCCTGAAAGTACGGTTAGGTATGGGAGGGTTTGCCATAACTATTGCAATGTCCGGGTGCTCCCCTACCGTATTTCTTGTGCTGGAAACCGCTGCTTCCCATGTGCGCCACTATCGAGGCACTCTAAAATAGCGGTGCCGTTACGTGTGTTCGCCATAACAAATCATAACAAATCAACCCTCGGCCGGGGACGCCTATATTACTTCCTTGTACAAATTAGTTGTGATCATCGCTGTAGAGGCCTTCATAATACACATGAAAGGTATAAATATAGGAAATCCTTCGTTATACCGTTCATTCCATTTTAGAGTGTTCGTTGTAAAGGCGTACGACGTTTTCTGTTATTTATATGCATGCTCCCAGTGTGCATGCAGGCTGGTCGATTGAGTGCTACGAAGAATACCGTAGTGGATGGCTTCAGACTGATAGCCGTGCGTTTTTAACGTGCACCTAAATCTAAGCAAACGAGTGTGTTTTTTTTTGTTTTTTCTTTATTCCACCCTCATTGGAACACTTTCGCTGTGGCAGGAAATCGAACCTAGGACCTCAGGCTCTAGGGTGCATTGATGCCGGCGCCTTGGTTTAAGACACCCTATCAAGATCAATCAGGTTCTACAGGAACACTACCAGGTTTTAGAGTTATTGTACAGCCCCATTATAGGGAGCCTGTACAGCAACTTTATCAGGTTCAGCAGCAGAACCTCGTGGGTACTTAGCGGCAGTGGCCTGAAGCCAGACCCACACGGAGCACTCAGTACTAGGGTACCTGATACTGATCTGTATACTTAGTCTTGTCTGAATGCCCTCCTCCTCACCGCGAGAGGGAGAACATGAAGGCACCCTACTACGTACTCTACGTACGCGCCTGACGCGCCACGCTTCGGAAGACTCTCGCACTGCACTTTGGTGCGCCCAGATATCGGCGTACGCGCCTGGGCGGCGAAACAAGAAGGAAGTCTCCAAAAGTTCTGGAATCTCGCTTCAACTTTCTTGATTCATTACGACCCACCGGAATGCAACGCCAACCGCGTCCCTCTTTTCAGATTCCCAACCACATTTGCTCATTCCACGGCAGGTGGAGCCAGCTGTCCACCGTCTCTGTACCACTCGGCCGTGCTCTGTACGCGTGCTGTGCTCTCTCCTAGCGCTGTATTGTCTTTTTATTGCGATAGCAATATCGCTGCCAATGTTCGCTGCCATGCATCAAGTACCGAGAAAACCGCCGCCATGCACCGCCACAAGTAATTTTTGACAGCTTTCGCCGAAACATCCGCAATAAATAAAATTTGAAGCTATAAACGGATGACACGATATCGCGGAACAACCATGCGTCGTTTAGATAATCCAAGTTGCTGCATCAATTAGCACACATCGGAGTGCGTTGCATCTCTGTTACCACGGCACTGGCATTATATAGCTCTGCGGTTATACGGCGTGACCGCGGGACTCCAATACACCGTATAGCGCTGCGCCAATACCGAATTTCGATCGATTTAATTCTCCACGAGCGCGACATTCTAATCAACCGTGCGAAGCCTCGGACCTGTATGTCGTTTCCGCACACAACATGCGTCAATTGTTGCGGCGCAGGCTGGTACGTGCTAGGTCCGGGTCGCACTGCAGGAGCCGCCGTCGTCGCCGCAGTGCTCGATGCATCGTCGTGGATCGCGTTACACGCTCATAATTGTTCGTAGAATTTCTTGGTTGCGCCTGTTCTCGCCTGACGGCGTCTCTGCGGCAGCGACCTCTTGGTCCTCCAGTCGCGGCACCATGCAGGTCGCTGTCATCTTCTCTCCAGCTGGCTGGAACAGCGAGTGAACGCTGCTGTCCACGAGCGAGTGCAGCGCCTTCGGTCCCAGTGGTCCCCTGGCAAGTTCCAGCAGGCCGCGCACGTACGCGACCGCGACGCGCTCCGAGTAGAAAGGCAGCCGGGGCCAGAGCCAGCCGTCGACGAAGCCCAAGTGGCCGCCGCGTGGAGTGATGATCGCGGAGAGCCAGGGAGACTGCTCGATTTCGGCCGCCGGCAGAGTCTTCAGCGAGCCGAAGACGTCGTCGGCCGCCATCAGGTAGAGCAACGGGCGCCGCACCTTCGACAGCTTGCCCTGCGCGCGTGACGTTTACGTGGCGTGCGCACGGTCTGAGGGGAGACTGAAACTGCGTTACGGAGCGATTGTGCAAGAGAAGACAAGGATACATAAGGAATTAAGGAAACGGGACGGGCCCTCCTTTCAGTTGACCTCGCCTTGTATCGCACTGTCACCCTCATAAACAGCGGGGGCGTGGCAGTGCGAGACACGCGACTTCCGCTTAACACGTGTTGTCATGGCAATCGTGGAGCTCTTAGGTGCCTAGGAACATAATCGAATGTCTGGCGGTGTCTGGCCCACGCCGGCCGCGCTTTATTATTGTAGCGTTTGTTGTAGTGGCGGAAATCCTTGCAGTAGTGGTGGTGTCATGACGGCTTTTGATCTCGATGAACTGTGGTGGTGTAAACAAGCGGATACTGCTCGCGTTTGTGCCCCGCGGTGCCGCGGCGGTCGTTGGGGTGTTGCTGAGCGCAGCGTAACAACACCCCAAATAAAAAGAAAATACTGCTCCAGTCAGGTAGACTGCTCCCTCCCTAATAGTGAGATTATATTTGGATCATTAAAATAGTGATGCGTTTATTTAGGAATACCATCGTTTCTCTCTCACAGGCGCGAGGAAAGGCGGGTGCGAGAGAGAAACGATGGTACTCCTAAATAAATGCATCACTGGTTTGATAATCCAAATATAATCTCACTATCAGAGAGGGAGCAGTCTACCTGACTGGAGCAATATTTATGATTTGGGGTGTTGCTACGCTGCGCTCCGCAACACCCCAACAACCGCCGCTTCGCGTTGGCGCCCGGCACCGCGGCTTCCGCCGCGGCACCGGGGTACAAACGCGAGCAGTATCCGCTTGCGCAAGAGCGGACGCAATTATCTCTCTTGCACCCGCTTGTCCTCGCGGCGCCTGCGGACAAACGACTGGCGGTCCCTCCAAAGACCGTCTCGTGCCTCAAAAGTCTCTAAGCAATTATTTCCCTAGGCACCTAGGAGCTCCACGATTGCCATGACAATACGTTTAAGCCATATGGTTAAGCGGAAATCACGTGACCCGCAGTGCCACGCCCCCGCTGTACCTACTAGAAATTGTAAAGTCGCAGCCCGGTCAGTTATATATATTCATTTATTTACCTACCTCACAGTATACATGGTTGAAGTACTAAGTGAGAAGTGATGCGATGTAGTTACAGGAGGAACAAGAGCACAACGTTAAACCGTATTTAATGCAACAAAAGCAGAAATACTAACGAACAAAGCACTCGCAAACATCTTAAGAAGAGTGGAAAGCACTGAGCACAACGTTATACAATACTGCTAATAATAATACAACAAAAGGCGATAAAGGACTAACGAACAAGGTCGTCGATTATTGATAAATAGATAATTCGTTTCTAAAATCCTCATGGTCACGATTGCAAACATCGGGAAGACGGTTGCACAGTTTAATGGCGTGCGGTAAGGTGCAGATGAAGGCAAGATTACGGCCAAAATGTGAGTGTGTAGCTCCACTCATTATGCAAACGACGCGATGCGCGAGAAGGTTTGGAAAGGGAGAGGGTGGTTGCACGATCGCTGGAAGACATTTTATGAATATATATAGCAAAGGATCGAGGGCTGCAGTTCTGCGCGATTTATTCCAAGGAAGGGAGCGACAACGATGACTTGATGCGTTGTGAGTTTGATTTGATGGCTTCAGTGCGCGTCGGCTGGGATGAGATAGCGAACAGGAAAGATGTCCATTGTTCCATCTGAGGCGTTGAGCTGGACGTCACGTCACGCAGAAACGAAAGTATCCCTGAGAATCATCTATCTCGAACATTTTCAAATTTGACAGTTTTAGTTTAGCGTTCGCTATTAAATAGCGGGTCGTCACTGCGCATGCGCAGAGCGCTAAACGACCCATAGCGTATAGCGTACGCACGCTATTTCTCCGATTTAGCGTTACCGCCTTTGCGCGGTTTGCGTGGTTTACGCAAAACATGGCGGCGGTCCCCGCTGCCCGCTTCGAATTGAATTTGGCTTTGCTTTTGTAGAATTCGCTTCGGCGATAGTGTATTATGGATAACCTTGTGACATTATACAATATCCGGCTCCAGATTGTCTTGCTAGAACGAGTACGAGACCTATCAATTCCACGTTTTTATTGCTGGATACGTATTCGCGGGCTTTTCTCATGCTTGGAAAAAAACAAAAACTTTATGTACCACGTATTGAGCAATCAAAATCTGGATATTTTTAAAGTTTGGCTCAAGTTACATGGGACAACCGGTATATGGGTTTACGTTGTTCCGAGCCAATTTCTGCGCTGCCTTTGGCGTCGGTTCAATCCACGCGCCTGCAACCTTGGCCTTGACCATCGAAAAGCCAACGTCGCCGCCAGCGCAACGGAATCGCTTTTATCGGCTGGCAGCGACCACGAAGCTGTTGTCAACAGAACTTCGAACAGAGTGGAATCACCTGGGTGGATTTGATTCGTTCAGTGATTTATTTATTATTTGATTGGTTGATTGATTGATTGATTGATTGGTTGGTTGGTTGGTTGGTTGGTTGGGCTTAACATCTCGAAAAATGCAACACCGGGGCAAGAGAGCGGCCGTAGTGAAAGGCGCAGGATAACTTTAGATCGCATGATTGTTATTTTACAAGCGTCTGAATTTATAAGTGAACAAACGTTTGAAATCTGCTTTTAGTTTTTTGATAGCTCATTTGGTTAATTTTTTGCACACCATGCATTTGTAAAATCAATGTATTTTTGTGCAAGCTTAGGTGATAACAGTGGACACAAGAAAACACTAACAACAGCTCATGATTAGCAGAATGCAAAAAAAAAAGCAATATGTATATATGTAGTGTAACATTTCTCGTTTAGTCTAGGAAAAACCTCCAACCCTGAGTTTCAGTTATACCAATCTCAACAAAGAAACTTTTAAAATAATTATCTTACTGAATACGTTGATGGAAAGCTCTAAAAGTTGTTTCTTTGATTTCAGGACATATTAAAGCATAAGCATGCCATATTTCATTATTATCAGACTATAGATACATAAAGTGCACAAACTCTAAAAATGCTACAAAATGAAGAACTGAGAAAAACACGTTTGCTAGACTTCGGCAGGGAAGCGATTTCTTTTTCGTATTTTCAGCAAGAATGCGGCGCTACCGAATTGGGCTTTGGGTAGAGTGACATCGGTCACTCTACTTTTGGAGAAGAGGGTTAGGCCTTAATCCCCGCGAAAATTCAAGAGCAGGCAACGCCGCGGAGCGAAATGCCGCGCTTGCGAAATTCGGGTGAATTCGCACTTTCACGAGCCACCGCGAGTGCTTTTTGCATTTTTTACGAACTTATGGTTGATTCTCAGCTTTGATTTTTCAATACGTAAAAGAGGAGCTAGGCTTGGAGGAATACAAAACACAACAAAACATAAAATCGACCTTTTCGGGAAAAAATCGCGGTTTTTTGATCATCTCCCCTTAAGATATACGCATGGCGCAGAACAAAAGAGGGAACACAGTTTGCATAAAATGCCAAAATAGATATCTGTACCGAAGTTATGTACGTATTATACACCGCGAGGTTGACCCAATTCAACAAGAGTTAAATAGCTAAATATTTTTACAACAGTTTCGAGCTTATATGAATTGGAAGATTCATCAGCGGATCAATCGCTAATGCGGTGTTTACTATAGGTACACATTGTGTATGACTGTATATGTAAATGCATGTGTTGCCACAGTGTTAATAACTGCGGGTGCAATCACGTATGCAGTATAGATGAGTATAGTCTCACATTGAGGCTGGCGAACGTGTAGAACTGCATGGCGTTCTGAAATCCGAACACCGGCGCCGTGTAACGGTTGTCGAAGTCGTAGAGCGTGCGAGACTGCAGCAGCCGGTTCACGTCGATCACGTCCTGCAAACATTAAAAAAATCCCGCAAGGCGTGCGTACGTCTTGGTAGTTGTCTTTCGTGCGCGCGGGCTATTGAAGGTAGCGGAATACAAAGCCGGGCCAGTGGTTCCTCCTATACTGTACTTTAAAAGAGTACTTAAGCCACGCTCCGTAGAATAATAACAACAACGTTCCATCGTAAGAAAATTTCAATATGTGTACGATAATGTATCTGATCTATATTCGTTTATGGGAATAAAATTTCGGTTCTCCACTGTATACATGCATGACCTTCTTTTAGCACTGAAAATGTATAAAGATTAAATCTATATCAGATAAGACTGGTGCAGCGTCTCCAAACAATATGCATTTCTTTTGGCGTAAATTGTTTATTAACGGATAAGTGAAGGGCCTTATTTGTTTATCTTCTGCCGCAAGCTAACAATGTGTCATCAGGTTAAGTATCTGCTCACTTCCCAAACACGATGTGACCATCCTACACTGGTGAACAGTTTACGTAGCCCGAACAGGCGCTGTCAACAAGCATGACGTCACGTAAGTTGGTGCGAGAACCTTATCAAGCCCATTCTCAGTGCGATCTTGACTCTTTCTATTCCACTTAAAGATGTCACGTGTCTATAAGGGTCCTTGAAGTTAACATATATTGAGTACCTGGATTTCTGCGTGGGTGCATTTCTTGCCTGAGAAGCTATGAATTACTTTTACAGGGAACAGTTCGCCACGGGCCTTCCTTCCTTTTATCGGCATTTCAGTGCAGAGACGATTCTGCTGTCCGAAATGCTTGTCTCGTGTAGATGTGTTTAGAGCTACAGATGGAACAGCACACGGTGCGTTGCCGATTAAACACATATATGTGTTTCAGTAACTGTTTAATAACTGTTTCATATTACCATGACATTTGCACTGCCACATAACCCCGTTCAGCAAGGTCTTTCCACAAATAAGTAACACAGCAGACCAAAGGTCGTGAAAACGACCTGCAGGAATCCTGCCGGCAGTCAATTCACTTGTTTTACTCCTGGAAGTTAGTTATGTAGGGTTTTATGGCGCAAGAGCAAACTCCTGAAAGGGCTATATTTGAATGATATGTGGTTTAACGTCCCAAACCAACACAGGTTCTATAAAAGGGGATGTTGCTGAGGAGAGAGAGAGATAAACATTCTTTATGTCGTGCGCCTGGTCCGCCGTTAAGTGTCCAGGACCACCCTGGTGTGCCTTGCAGTATATAGCTTCCTGCATGGTATAGCTTTAGTAATGGTGGCGCTGGGAGTGAGTTTACACATGATCGTAGACGCTTTGAAATAGGGATAGATGCAAGGGATTTGGGCGAGGGTTTGTTTGACACTGGGCAATCCCAAAGGGTGTGGGGATTGTCAGGGTAGCCACCTCAGTTGCTTGCACCGGGAGCTTCCTTTTTGCCGTGTGTGGTGTGCTGATAGTGTTCCGTGAGGAGAGAGTTGGTTTGGGTGGCGCTCCAATAAACGCTGTCTTGGCGCGACAGGGACAGTGGATTGCTGGTAATGTGAACCGATGACCATACGGATTAGTTTTAACCTCTCAAGATTTTCTAACGTTCGACCAACCCATACAACCCTACTGAAAAAAAAAAAAAAAAAAAAAAAAAAAAAACGTGTTCTCCATAACTCCCATATCCATTACCATCATATGACGTATATGAAAAACCGGGTTTTCTATGGAATCCTATATGTTTAATATCGGATTATCGGTTATGGGAGTTATCGGGCATATTGATTTTTCAATAGGGAACCATGGGTATTGATCGAAGTACACCTAAGATCGAAATACACCAAGATCGAAGTGCACCTAAGAAGCACTATATAGATATGCTTACGGTGGCGCCCATGACGTCGGCGTTCCTCTTGACGAGGCCCATGAGACAGAATGTGAGGTACACATTGACCAAGAAGGTCGAGGACCAGCTCATGAGGTTTTCGTAGCTGGTGCGCAGATGGAAAGGCGCCGATATGGACAGACCAGCGTCGATCTGCGCCGCGTCGCCGGCCTGCAGCAGGTAGTGGCTGAGCAGCATGCCACCCATCGAGTATCCGATGGCCAGCACCACGCTGCCCTGGAAGCGACGGCGCACTGCCGCCACTACCTGCGTTGCATGCACCTATTACCCGTGCAAACTTACGTATCGCACACATATGTAGCGCTCAAGAAACAGTCGACGACGAAGCTGAAGCCCGCTTGAATTCACAGACTGCTCATTTCACAGATTCACTCAGCGGCGTTGCGAGTCTTGTCAAGCCCGACACTGTCTATACATTATATAACGAGTGAAAAATACGCGGCGTCCCAGTTTAGGGCTTTGGGTGCACCCGGTTGGCGCAATTCGCCGACGTTAATGAAGGTCGTAAACGAGAAAATATAGTATACGGAACAGTAACACACGTCAGAACAGTGAATTTGGTCCAGTAGTGTCCAAAACACAATTTGAGCCTGTTGGAACTACTTCAAATCAACAAAGGCCAGCTGTAATTAATAATCAAGAGTTCAGCGGAACACCGTCTTATCAGGCAAAAGCATCGATAATATACAACAGTACAAAAGCCTAACGTTAAGTTTAATTTTTTGAAATTGGTCATGCGCAGTGATCTGTTGTATTAACAAGATATACTGTTTCTTGGAACACAGGCTATCATATAGGGCTCAAGGTTATTTACCTGGTTTTGTAAAGGCGGTAATGGTATATATCACACTGATTAAAAGAAAGATTCACTCCGACTTAACAAATTAACAACAAAATGGTATCCGTGGCCGCCTGCCAGAGGTGTACGTACAAGGTCGTGTGTGATAAGTAGACTGGGACCTCCCCTCATTTGTGTCAGTGCACACTAAAGATGCCACTTCCATAGGTGGCGAAACGTCTTTACCCTTTTGTTGTTGATTTGTCATGTTAAGTCGGAGTAGAACTTTTTTTTTTCAATCATGAATTCACCGGCTTTTGGAACATCTTTGCCCATATCACACTGAGTTGACCGAATCAGATTGATCGATATAGGCGGTGTATCGTTATACGTGACATTGCTCCAAGTGTGCAGTTACACGCTCCTCGAGGCGCCCCTGTTGTACGCATGTACCTCGGCCAGGTCGCCGGTGCTTAGCGCCGAGACGAGCCTGTAGTTGTTGAGGGGCAGCCCGCCCTGGCCGCGGTTGTTGAGCACCACGCAGGGGCAACGCAACTGCGCCACCATGGGCACCAGCGTGCGCAGGTAGTACACCTGACTGTCGCTGGACAGGCCCGTCAGGAAGAGCACCACCGGCGGCGGGTAATGCTCGTTGATCCAGTCGAGCGCCACCGTTCCGCCGTCCGAGAGCGTCAGCACCTGCCGCCGCAGAGGCAGCAGCGGCATGAAGCGCTGCGTGCAGTGAGCCCGTGAGTCAAGCAAGTTTCCCGAGGAGCCGAGAGATCAAGACTCGCCACTTCGCTCTTCGCCACCTGTCAGTGACGACAGCATGCGAATAGGTCCGCTATATACGAGAGGACAGCCCTACCATGCTTCTGCAAAGGTCTCGCATACCGATAGGCGAAGATGCATGTCGGCCAACATGAGGCTTACTGGGTCACCCGTTTTTCATTGGTCCCGATTATTGTGCTATGTGTTAGTAACTTGCAGCGTATACGAAGGTGACAAATTTCGCTGGGCCTCTGCTCCTTGCATAGTGCATGCATCTACCGTGATTTCGCGCGTCACGGAGCCAACATCGCGACAAGGTTGGTCCATGGAGAATCGACTGAACCCTGCAGTTCTCGACAGACATAAGGAAATAATACGCGCATCTTGCTGCAATGACTCATCCCCAACTGACCAGCCTGCATCAGTTAGTGACAGCTTGTACTACGCCTTGCTTCGATTGAACTCGCTGGATATTATACGACACGTTGCGATTCTAAACGATATGCGAGAATCCTCAAAGCCAAACTAAAGTACGGTGAAGACAGGCAGCGAAGGTATATGGAGACGTTCCTGCTACATTCGTGCAGACAATTCAATGTCAGCTGCAGGGGAGCGGCTAACAGACACGTGCTCCTCTTCTAAAGTATGTCTGTTTGCTTGTAGAGTATTGGTCTGTTCTTTCGGTTACTCCACGTACTAGAAGTGATATAAGGCTGTGCACATTTTCGTCTCATCCAACGCCCGTTCAAGAATTTTGGCTATAAATAAGGCCTTTCAAGAGCCAAGATGCCTACAGCGCTTCAAGAATGTCTCCCGCATGTGTGCTCGAGATGTCCCACGTCCTGTGATTTCCTGACAAAATTCAGCTTCAATAAAACTGACTCGTGAAGGTCGCAAAGACAACATAACTACATATTCAGTCGTTTCCTGCATGCTTCTTGAGTGTTGCGCCCTCCTGTCATCGAGTCCATTCTTGGGACTGTTTTCAACTATAGCTCAACCTCAAACTATTGCTGTTATATACGTTCATCATGGGTGGGCAGAGGTAGCAGCGCGCGCGCGCCTGGCAAGTAAACCAACTCTCGCGCAATTCCAATTGCGTGTTAATTAATCAGTACGCCCCAAGGCGGCTGTGAAGACTGCGCTATCCGACAGCGAAGAAGGCAAGGCCCAGAGTATAGCGCCCCACCTGGATGACGAGGCTGACGAGGCTCTGGAAGTTTGCCCCGATGCACCAGATGGGCGGCCAGAAGCGCTTCTCGATCAACGGGCCGCAGTTGGCATGCAGGAAGGCGCGCATGTTTGCCGAGCCGCAGATGACCCACGGCTTGCGCACCACGCACATAAAGTAGTACAGCAGGTACAGCGCGAATGCTACCACGCACACCTGCTGCAGCGTGGACAGCATGATCGGCCAATTTTGTTCTCGCCGAGCGGAATTTTGACGTGGCCGGTGTGGCCGGCGACAACGGCAGCGGCGGGGCGCCGGCTACGGTGCCCCCGCGTCTCTGGCTGGAATGGCTGCAGGGGCGCGTGGCGAACATGTTTTTCGAACGCTCCTTCTTCTTCTACGTTTGAGTACGCGAACACGTGATGCAAGCCTGTCCACAAACGAGACGGCCCAAGGACCGGCCGCGAATTAATTTGCAGGAACGATTGAAAGTTGAGCGAGTTGATATTCTTTGCCTCATTCTAAGCACTTTGAGGTATGCACAGATTCAAGTTAGTGTAGGTTTACATGGCGTTCAAGTGGAAAGGTTGGAAGCAGTACACCTCCGGCTACTCCATTTCACTTCTATGCGAAATGTAAATGTGCTTTATAGTTCCTGTGTATCACCTCGTTTCGGGCCTCTTCAATAATGAAATTACGTGCCCTCAAGCGGAATCGAACCAGTGTTCCCCAGCATAGAAGACCTACGCTCTACTAATTAGTCTACAGACGCTTATATAAGTGATAGCTTTCTTTAGCTACTTCGCCCACTTTGGATGGACAATTGCCAATCTCGTTCAATAAAAAGTAAAAAAAAAAAACAATGCGGAGAAGAGTAAAGAGCGGAGCGAGAAAACGCAGGTGCGAAAGAGAAAAATGAGAGCAAGACATCTGATTGGATGACGCGCGCGGGTGACGTCCTGTACTAGAAAAAGAGGACGTGAGGAGGGCACGCACTATAGGAGTGCGCCAGGGTGCCTCAATACATAAAAATCTCATTAAGGAAGAACAGGTTATACATGGAGAAAGCTGCGAACCAATACATATAACAACCTGCACATTCTCCATAAAATTCATCCAGAAAGATATACGGACACATGCCCATGGTGCGGGGGCACGCCAACCCTAGACCACATCTCATGGGCATGCATGGCACATGCACAAAATACAATCACAGAAATTACGGAGCACACACAATGGGAGGCGGCGCTGCTCAGTTCACAGGAAGAGGTCCAAAGGGTCGTCATCCGATAAGCAAGACGGCGCGAGGAAGCCAGTGGGGCCATTGTGTAGGGGCTTCACCCATTGAGCGTTTTATTCATCAATTAAGTTGTTGCTGTTCTTCAATGCGCACCTCCTCTCCCTCACGGAGCTGCGGGCGAGAAAGACATCGAGGCACCCTAGCGCGCGCCAGCTGCGAGCTCCCCATCCGCATTAAAGTCCACAACAGACACTTCCGCGTCGAGCGCTGCCGCCTGATGGATATAGCCATTGCAACAAAGTTGCAGCTAGGGTACGAGCGAAAGTGGGAGTCGCTTTTCAACTGGGGTGATGTGGTTACAACAAGATATGCTACGTCGTGGTATCATTTGGCATTGTGGCTGGCAGCGAGATTCCCACACCGCGTGCCTGCTGGTATGCCCATAAGGTTTGGTAATTCATGGATGGCATGAGGATGTGCAGAAGATTACATAAGAAAGCTATCGCTGGCTGACAATCATCTTAGATGGTTTCTGCCACAATGCGATAGCATTATAGGCGGACTTCGCCCCCTTTGAAAGAATAACGTTCCTGTGACGAAAAACATGGGCGAAGGCAGTGCGGTCTAACACAGCCTCTCAAAGCCTCTCATTACAAAATAAAGCAGCCCGAAAAGAGCGAGGAGCAGGCTTCTGTTGAAAAGAGAGCGTTTGAGAGAAAGGTGATGTCGCGGTCTGTTTGCGAGCTCCACGCGCAGTGCACGACTGCAAAATTTAGCCGAGGTGTTCACAGCGGCATATATGCTATCCGCGGACTATTTTTTTCACCAAGCCCTATAGAGGTGGTTCAGGACCCTCTAACCTTACACGTATCATTTTTAGTTCCATAGCTCATTGCGCTGTCTAAAGCTCCTTCTCAAGCTTATTTGTTACGAGTTTCCGTCCCATATATTGGCACTGGTTTTGCGACCATTATTATCCGGCTTCATTTCTATTACAACACGCGTTCTAAAGTTGATAAATAACGTTTTACTCAGTGAATCTGTTTAATTTGCAAACTAAAAATTTCGATCTGTTGCGCAAGTAATGTACGTCCGCCTCTAACATAAGACACCTGAAAAGGACAAATTGCGCCGTCACATTATATTTTTCTTAAAGAAATTCTTTCAAGATCAGCAAAAATACAAAGAAAAGAAAAAGGTACAGTCAGTGCATATGCCAACCTCGAACCGGCTTCGTGAGTGTCAGCGCGGGAGCAGAGCTCGTGAGAACGTCCATCAACGTAAGCAACTCTTTATAGGCATCTTCACTCCTCTTCTTCCGCACACTGTAACAAGCTAATAGACACTTCCGTCACGCTGACGTATCTGCCTTTCCTGAAATTTCACGTCTTTCTCAACGTGTGCTAGTTCGCCAGAGCTGGCTTTACCGCAATGAAAAGCATTGTCAGGGGAAGCCCACTTCCGCAACGCTCTTCGTTTCATAGTAGGGTAAGTGCTTATTATACTCATCGAAGCTGGGCATCTTCGACTCTGAGTCTATAGCACCACATCTATTAAACCATCAGTGCATCGGACACCTGCAAGAGTCGTGAGGGTCTATTGTTTCATCATGCAACGTTCGGGGCGCGCGCGCCTCGCACTGAACGCTGATGGTTAATATTGTGCACAACGCCCGATAGCGGCATTGTGCTAAGAGAAATATGATCACGTTGTTAACGCGATCCCAATATTAGTGCAACTTGAACATTGCCCGACTGCCATAGAATCTAATGGGGACGCTCCCGAGTAAGCTGCGGTGATTTTGACGTCACCGCTGACGTCACGCCGGGGTTGGCAATGGGAACTTCGGTCCAAGTAGCATGATGTCATGAAGTAGAGTTCTAATTTTAATTAACACATTTTAGCCCATTTTAATCAGTAAGTCTGGTGAGGTCCAATAAGTAATGACATTGCATACTGGAGTCGATTAGACAAGAGCTTTGCATACATTTTGTAGTCTACATTCGTCAGTGTAATGGGTCTATAGCATTCTACAGACCTCAGTAGTAGTAGTAAAACTTTATTATATTCAGAAACCGGACGGGCTCCTACGCCAGTCCCTCAGAGGGGGTAGGGGGTGAAAAACGGAGTTTGTCCAGCAGGGTGTTGCCCCTATTCCAAGGCCACACTAATCCGCTCAGCTCGTTGCATCAGTCGTAGCTGATCTTCCAGGGCCGGGCTAGACAGCAGCGCCTCCCATTCGTATCCATGTGTGTGTGTAAAAACTTTTTATTTACAAAAGTCCTGAGGCTCGACTATTTCAAGTCGAGGCGGGCCGCTCCCACGATGGCACCGTTAGGCCCAGCCCTTCAGCGACATCGTGGGCCCTCTGGACAGCCCGTAGCTGATCTTGAAAAGATGAACTCTCTAGCATCTTCTTCCAATGGAGCCATTCTTCTTCAGGGTTGGTGAGAGTCGCAGGGCATCCCGCGAGCATGTGTCTGATCCCAATGATGCCATTACACGCATGACAATCTTTCTTGACCTCTCTTTCTGGATACATTTTATCAAGGTGGTACGGCGTGGGATAAGTTCCTGTTTGTAATAGTCTCATTGAAACTGCCTGAGCCCTGTTCAGCTTTGAATGTGGCAATGGAAATTGTCTGCGTCCTAGATAGTAGTGTTTAGTAATCTCGTTATATGTTAATAAATTCCCCGGCCTGGTGGTGGACGGCTCGGTTGTGACTGTCACGGCTAGCAAGTCCTCGTGCCAAGTCATGAGTAACCTCATTGAGGTTAGCCCGGGTCTCGTCCACTTCTCCCATATGCGCAGGAAACCATTGGATTTCAGTTCTCATACTCATAGTGTTTTCAATAAGTTTAGCTGCAACCGCGGCCACGTAGCCTTTATCGAAACCCTTTATAGCAGCTTTCGAATCGCTGTAAATAAAAGTCCATTTATTGTTCCTGATGGCTAGAGCAATTGCCACTTGCTCCGCCACCATGGAATCTTTGGTAAATACAGTGATGGCATCTTGCACCTTCCCTTGAATGTTTGCTACTACGGCAGTATATGCTTCTTTCCCTGTCACCCAGGCAGCATCTACGAAAGCCGCCTCTTGATTCTGCTGTTGTATCTCCCGCAAGAGTGCTTTAGCTCTTGCCTTTCTCCTTTTGATATTGTGCTCTGGATGCATGTTTCTAGGGAGAGGGGTGGTTCTAATCAGATCCCTAATCTCAGCTCGCAACTCCACTTCATCCTCCAGTGGGCGCCTTGACCTATTTAGCTCTGCCCCTATTGCCTGTAGTATATTCCTGCCGGCTCGTGTTTTTGCCAATCTTTCCTGTTGCGCAAGCTGCTGAGCCTCCGCAATTTCCTCTATTGTGTTGTGCACCCCTAGACTCATCAATCTCTCGGTTGCAGTGTTAATCGGTATTCCTAGGGTAGCTTTAATGAGCTTCCTAATCATCGTGTTAAGTTTGTTAAGTTCTACCTGCGTCCATTTGAATAATCCAGCAACATAGGTGAAATGACAGAGAGCAAAAGCATGAACTAGCCTCAAAGCACTGTCTTCCCCCAGGCCTCTGTGTCTATTGGTAATTCTCCTTAGTAGCCTAATTACTTCATCGGTTTTATTTGAGATATGCTGTATTGTTCTATAGTTCGCATTATTCGCTTCTATGTAGAATCCAAGAACTTTGATTCCTTCGACTAGCCTGATTGTAGTTCCTTCGTGAGTGTGTAAGTTCACTCTGGGCTCGTCTGTCGGGATGTAACCTCTTGGTTTTCGACCTCTTCTACGATGTTTCAAAACCAAAAGTTCCGATTTGACTGCCGAACATTTCAGCCCCATATCTTTCAGTGTATTCTCTACAATATATACACTTTCCTGTAATCTGGTCTCCGTCTGTCCTACGTTACCTTTGGCACTCCATATGGTTATGTCGTCAGCATATATCACGTAATGTATATCCTCAATTTTCTCCAAATTTCTGGCAACCCTAGACATTGCTAAATTAAATAGCATGGGCGAGAGTACTGCTCCTTGCGGGGTGCCCCTATTTCCCAAGTTCTTTGCCTCAGACTTAAGCTCCCCCAACATGAGGTGTGCAGACCTATTTCCGAGAAAGTCCTTAACCACGTTAAAAAATCTCTTGCCTAGCCCCATCGCAGAGATAACGTCAAGTATGGCCTTATGATATATGCAGTCAAAGGCTTTTTCAACGTCCAAACCCAAGAGCGCTCTCGTGTGTGCTGGGCTGGCCTGTACGAGCTGGTGTTTGATCAGGAGTATAGCGTCCTGAGTCGACAGCCCAGGGCGAAAGCCGATTAAGTTGTACGGTAAAATGTCGTTTTGTTCAACGTATTTCGTGAGTCGATTGAGAATAACGTGTTCCATAGCCTTACCTAGACATGATGTTAGCGAAATAGGATGGAGGTTGTCTAGAGTGAGCTGTTTACCTGGTTTTGGTATGAGGATAGTGTTGGCCACCCTCCATTCATCCGGATATACCCCTTTTTTCCAGAGTTCATTGAAGTGGTCAGTTAGATAAGTGATTGATTCATCATCCAGATTCCTAAGGATCTTGTTAGTTATTCCGTCGGATCCCGCCGCCGACCTACCGTGAAGACTGTGGAGAGCCGTCCTGATTTCGCTCTCCGAAAAGTCGCGGTCCATTTCCTCACATATCCCACCGGAATATTCATAGCACTCATCACCATCGTTCGGTCCCTTAAGCGGGAGATATTTGGCAGCCAATCGATCCATGATTTCCTCCTGAGTTCTATCCCGAATTTCTTGATGAACCAACTTAGCTATTGCTGTTCTTTTCTTCACCCTTGTTTCATTTTCGTTAAGTAAGTGCTTGAGGAGATTCCAGTTACCCCCGTGTTTAATCCTACCATCAGCAGAGTTGCAGATCTCGTCCCATTGCTGCTTTGCGAGTGTCTTCGAGTGCTCCTCAATCTGCTTATTTAGTTGCGCTATCTTCTTCCTAAGCCTTCTGTTGAGTCTTTGCGTTCTCCATCTTTGTACTATAGATTGTTTGGCCTCAATCAAGTGCGCCAGCCTGCTATCCATAATCTCAACGCTTTCCTCTGTCTTAATTTCTTTAGTGGCCTCTTTGACGTCCTCTCTGAGCTGGTTGACCCATATCTGAAAGGGCTCTTTCTCAGCCCCTAATGTTCCCATTTCCCTTCTTTTTGCTCTGACTTTCCTGAAAAGGTCCCAGTCTGTGCACTTGAAGAATCTAGCTTCCTGCCTCGGCATGCCTATGGTTATATGTAAGATATAATGATCGCTGCCGAGATCCATATTCGAATTTTCCCAACTAGCTCCTCTTGAGTTGTTAACGAAAGTGAGATCAGGTGTGGAGTCCCTGCATGTGGACGTGCCACAACGGGTGGGATATGCTGGATCAGTGATCAGGCATAGCCCCAGATCTACGGCAAGGCTCCACAGCCCTTCTCCTTTTTTTGTATTCCAGCTATATCCCCATGTGTGATAGGGGGCATTAAAGTCCCCTCCAATAATGAGCGGGGCAGTTTTGGCAACCGAAAGTGCCTTGTTGAAGAGTGCTCTAAAGCTCTGTCTCATGTCCTTGGGACTGCTGTAAATGTTCAGACAGAAAATGCTTTGCGCCTTGCCTCTATTCCTTTTGAGTACTATTTCTACTAAAATACATTCAATTTTGGAATGTCTAAGGTGAATGTTGTGCTCTATGTATGGTAGCTTTTTATCAATGAGGGTTGCCAATCCCCTCCCTGTTTCTTTGCCCCTACATGTCGTGTTGTACCCAGTAAGCTTGACTTCATCCGCTAAGGTTTCCTGCAACATAATTACCTTTGGCCTAGCCCCAGATGATTTGATTAACTGTCGCAGTGGTGCCTTTTTGTGTTGGAATCCGCGACAGTTCCATTGCCACACAGTGAATCCATGATTACTGTCCATGATTATTGGATGAGTCCGCCTTCCTATTACCTGTTAATGTCCTCTTTGTGATGGCTCCTGACGTTCCAGGGAGCGACTTTACACTCTCCACCTCTGATGGCAAATACTCATCGTCATCGCCATCGCCTCGCGCCTCAATTTTCCTAAGTCGTTTTTCCGCCGTTAGCCTCCATTTCCATAATTTGTCTACTTTAAAGTTAGTCTTTTCCGTTGTCTCTCTTATCGCTTTAATTGCCTCTTTAATTTCATTGAGGGCCGAAAAGACTGAGTCATCCTCGGAGCTCACCGCCCGCTTTTTAGGGGCAGGGGAGCTATCTTCTTCCCCTGGATCGTTGCTTTGGATTACAGGTCTAGCTACTGCTACACTAGCATGGTTCTGCTGCGCTTTCTTTCGAAGTTCTACTACCTGTCTTGTCAATTCTTCATTTGCTTTTCTTAAAGACGTTACTTCCTTAATCAATTGCTCTATTCTGGCATCATTGCTTCCAGCCACCGCCGCCGTGACGTCCCTAGCGACCCTCACCGTACCTTTAACTTTGTCGGCCCAGGCGGTCTCAGGTGTCTTCTTGCCACCAGGTGCTGAGCCCCTTTCCTCGAAGCGCACCTGAGCTTCCCTTGACTTGGAACGGCTTCTTTCCCTGGATTGCGAACGGCTTCCTTCCCTGGATTGCGAACGACGCCTGGATCTAGTGCGGCTCCTGGAGCGTGAGCGCCCCCTGGTGCTCGGGTGATGGTGGGGCACCGGCTGCAGCTCCTCCAAAGGCGCCCTCGTTATCGACCGGGATCTGTTGCGTTCTCTCCGACGAAGTCGTACAACGTACGGGATGTGGAATCTTTGCCTACATGACTTGTCACCAGTTGGATGATCCCCTTCACAGAATTTACACTGAGGCACGCACACGTGTTCCTCTCCTGGGTTAACAATCCCACATCCTCTACATTGAACAAAGTCTGGTGTCGGGCACACATCTGAGCGGTGCCCTACCCTTCCGCAGGTATAGCAAACGTCAAATTGCTTCCTGAATAGGTAGCATCTCACTAGAGTGGACCCGTATCTAACAAAATTGGGCACTTTGAGTCCGTCAAAAGTACTATGACCGAACCGGAAGTCTTGATGCGCTTGGCAGCCAGCGCAAGTGGGTTCAAGTCATGCACGATGTTCCTTGTTATTATAGCTTGCGTATCCCTGATGTCCACTCTTCTGATGACCCCTTTGCACGTTGCATGTGGTGCCGTCTCGTATGCGTTCACCTCGTATTCCGTTTCCACGATCTTGAAGGACTTGATTCTAACGTGTGCCGTTTGTTTCGTGTTCTTCTCCGTGTTCTGCACACTTCCACGTGATGTGAAAGAGTGTTGGTGTTGCTCCACACCACGGGCATATGTCTCTGTATGCAGATTTATGTAGGTGTTTGTCTGTAATTTTCGCAACACGGTTGCCTCCGCAGCGCTGTTTTTTTTTTTTTTTTGTCACTACTTTTAGGGATTAAGGTAATGAAAGGCTGTTCCATACGTACAAACTTACTTCTAGTCCGAAAAGCTCTTCAGCATTGCTCTTCCCACAGTGACCATATTGCACTGCATCAGATCGATTTAGCACAAACATTTGATCGAGTGAACCACGCCTTCCTCTTCAAACGTTTAAAATACGTTAATGTTGGCTCCGTTGTTTACAAAGGTGTTCGCATGTGCTACGCTAACTGTTCCATCAATACCATTGTCAATGGTAGTACGTCCGAGCCGGTGTCTATCCTTTCCTCTGTAAAACAGGGTTGTCCATTATCGCCACTTCTTTTTGCCCTTTATTTAGAGAAATTGTGTATAAACATTCTAAAGTGCAGTGAGATTCATGGTATTAATATTTTTTGGCAACGAACTCAAAGTATTGGCTTAGCTATACACCCACGCCACCAATCCCTTGACTATTATCACCAAATATTATGGCGCCGCCTTCAGACCCGCACCCTTCCCTCCCCCTACTTCCTCTCCCGCATCCACCCTGGAGCGTACACCCCCTCCTGTGCTCAATGCACCCACCCCCACGCTACCCTATCCACATTCTTCTTGAATGCCCGGCGTACCCTCCCTCGTGGGACCAGGAGCTCCTGACCACCTGGGAGGAATGGGAGACCCTGCTGCGCTCGACGGACCCGGCCAAGCAGAAGATCGCCACTTACCGGGCCGCCCACGTCATGGAACTGCATGAACTCACAAACGTGTAGTACAGTGTGGTCGTGCGGGGATCCCTTGATGAAATAAAGTTGCTTCCCTCTCTCTCTCAAAGCATTATCTTAAGCAGATGATATTGCCTTTTCCTGCTCAGAGAAACCGAGTATTGCCAAATTTTTATCACTGAGTGAAAATTTTCGTATGGCTTCTAGGGCCCAGATAAATTGATCAAAAAGCTCGTCTTTTGTTTGGTTTATGGGGATGTACGACGACTCATTATGCTGGTATAGAATGGACAACAGTGCCAGCTAGATGTATTGGTGTTCTTTTGATGCGTATAAGCTTAGCGCACATTTCTGGCGAGAACGGGTACCAGCACTTCAACGCCAAGCGGATACTTTTACGCCCCACCATCTTTCTATAATGTTTGTAGGGCGGCGGCTTGTAACCTGTTCCTGGCTACCAGCGTTTTTCATTTCGAAATTATTTCGAATTTCCTTTCGAATTCAGTTTTTTATACCTTAATTTCTTTATAGCGATTAGCGAGGCAAAGTTAGAACGCAGGCGAGTGCCTGCGCGGACAAGGAACGCGCGGGTAACACAGGCTTCCGAATGCGAGAGCCAGGGTGACGTGGCGTCGCGGCGATGCCCTCTCCCCTCACACATCTGCCGCGCCGCTCTGCTCCGCCGAGGCGCGCACGTGGCGTGGCGTCGCAGCCATTGGGAATTTTGGTGCCGTTTCGCTGCTCTAGACGATAGACGCCGGCTTTTTCGCTGAATGGGCCGTTTGATGCTTTCGCATCAAAACAAATTGTGAGCTACGAAGGTAGTATTTTATAGCTGCAGATAGTCCTGTGCACGTGTACACTATTTTACCACCATGGTCTTATTTTACCATGCATATGGCACGGTCATAAAGAAATATCAGACTGCCTTATCATTCCGACGCATTTACTGCCTCGCATTGTTATCTAAGATGTACACCTGGGAGAGTTTCATGCATGTGCCCGATAGACTGGAGAGAGCCATATCAGTGCCATCGTGGAAAGAAAAAAAAAAACGTTCACACATGCACGGTGTACAGGGTAAACGAACAAAAAGGGCAAATGAAACGCTCTCACGAAGGGCCTTTGTCAGCGCTTTTTGCAGTGACGACAGCGTTTACAGACCGCTGCTTTATGACAGGAATGTCAGATAACCAGCACTGTCAACAGCTACAGAGCTTTGACCGACATCGCCATCTCAGAAACACAGACACAGGCACCGATAAGCACTCCGTCAGTAAAGAAATTTTATTGGCCTGAAAACGAGTTCTTTCTCTAAGGCATTCGGGAAGAGCACGCATGGCACCTCTCACATTTCAGCGGTGCTGCGGCTCGTTTAAAACGCAAGAACACACAAATGATACCATATACACCTACGCGAAGATATGAGTAAATCTACAATATGCTATATGTACAACACATAGTTATGAACGATTGTGTTTGCCCTCGTCTAGAATATACGTTTTTCTATACATATTAACATGCACTTGCGATATACGTGCGACCGTTCCTTTTTTGTTTCATTCACGATCACTGTATAGTTATCAGTGATGAAATTGCTGTAACCCTTCTATTCCTGCGTTATCGTTTGATACTTAAGTATCAAGTACCATCCTTACTGTGTCGGGACCTGAGTGTCTTTGGACTAAATTACTATAGAGTTATAACAGAGAGGAGATAAAAGGCGTCTGCGCGCACGGACAGTGGCACGGTGAATTGACCATGTGCCTGTCCGTATCACGTAGACGCAAAAAAAAAAAAAAAAAAAAGAATAGTGACCGTGGCTCCATGCCTTCATAAGCCATGTTCATTTGACACCGACGCTGCTCGCCATTTGTACGACGTTGACGCAATGCTTCTGCTTAATTTTATGACTGCGCTTCGAAACTGTCACGTGATGATAATTCCTATGACGTCATGCGGCCGTCATTTGTACAATTTTCTTCCCAAGGCGCCAGTAAGCCACGCCATTGTGATTATTACCTCTTTCGTATTGACTATATATACATGTATATATGCTTGAATAATTCCAAACTACACTTCTTCTTAACTTTCCTTTCTCCATGGCTTGCATACCGCGGGATAGGATCCCCCCAATATGTTATAACTTATAGTTCTTCCCTGATCAGGAAAAAGAAAAAAAGAACTGTGTCGTCATGCACCAGACCCTCTTGGTGCAAAGTTTGTTCATGTGCACATGAAGTCGTTCACCCTGCGCGCCACCGTGTCCGGATCAGTCACGTGCCCGTTGTTCTCGCTCTCCAGCACGACGTAGCTGAAGCGCGAGCATTGTTCGGCACCGAGGCAGCGCACGATCGCCTCCAGGGCGTCCAGGTGCGGCCTTGCGCCATCCGAGAGCCTGCAGTCCCGCTGCAGCACCAACAGGTTGTTTCTGTAGCGCGGAAGCGTCCTGTCGAAGACGCCCGGGTAGAGCCCCTGCGGCCGCGCGTGCCTCAATCGGCGGTCGGTCGTGAACACGTAGCGGTCTCCGAACACGCGCGTGCAGCCCCTTGCCATGAGCAGCTCCGCCGAGGCGGCGCTGTGTCCTCTCGATGCCAGGACGTCCATGACCTCCTGCCTGGTGTACGAATCGCGATGGTCCTCATCTTCACCCACGCACTCGTGCGGCTCGAAGCTGGGGCACGTCGCCGGGAAGGATCCCTCGACGGACGCAAGCCGAGGAACCCTGTCCGGCTGTAGCGCGGCGAGGTAGTAGCCAATGCCAGCGCCCATGCCATGACCCAGGACAGAGAAGGTGTCCCACTTGAGGTGGTCGACGGCCGACAGCACGCTCTCGACGTAGCTGTCCAGGGTGTAGTGACCGCGGGCCGGAAGGTGCGAGGACAGGCCGTGTCCGGGTAGGTCGAGGGCCACCAGCTTGAACTCGGCCTTGAGGAAGGGCACCAGCGGTTCGAAGACGGCCGCGTTGTCCAGCCAGCCGTGCAGCGCCAGAACTGGCTGTCCGTCGTCGGGCCCCCACTGCTTGCCGGCCAACTGGCCGTTCGGCACCGGAAGCACGAGGTCGCGGGTGAGACGCTCCTTGAGCGATGCCGAGGACGCCTCACGGCGCGAGCCCAGCACTCGAAACGGCTCTAGGCAGCACCGCGGCGTCTCCCGCAGCAGACCTCTCGCCAAGACTAATGCAGGGCTGCTCAATCTGCGAAGGTTTCCATTATAGAAAAGAATGTTGGGGGCACGGGGTAACACGAAGTTCCGAGGGAGTAACAAACTGGTTGACTTTGTGATCTTGTTTCGCGCACTTACACTTGCACACTGCTACTGCTACTTTTTATGTTCTCTCTCTCTCTCTCTTGCCCAATGCTATACGGGACAACTCCATGGAATCAATAGGCGTGGTAGTGTTAGAAACAATGGAAAACAATAGAACACGCTCAAGCGATTCTAACGATACGTGGTTAGGGATCGAGAGAGTGGTTTCGTTTCGTGATAGAAGTGGAGCTATCATCTGCAGTCGTAGCATAAAAGAGAGAGAAGAGGTTCTAGTGAAGCAGGAACGTGCAGTAAATGTCTCATTGAAAAAAAGATCACCTTGACCGGCCTTGTGAAGCTCAGAGCTTAGGAAGACCAAAACGGAGTACGGTTAAGAAAAGAGGAAAAAAATGCTGCTTCTCTGGCGATATTGTAATTCGTACTTCGAGATTTCACGGGGAAAAGAGAGGACAATGTGTGGAAAGCGCGGTAGAGTGCGACATACAAGAAATGAGAAGTCAGGACTGGTACGTGCCTGTGAGCAGGCGAGCAGCCCCATAAAAGCATGGACATTTGATGGGCTAAGCTTGCTGTGACTCCTGCAGTAATACATAAATCCGTGGCCGCTCCCATCGACTGCATTAACATACCGCTAGGTGATCAATACGAAACTAAATATATAAAAGCGATAGCGGATCATCTTGTGCTGTGGCGAACTCCGAAAGTTACTTGGAGTCCTTTATTGCACCGCCACTCACAGTCTGCATCGATGTGCGTGCATAATTGAAACTGTAGCTTATATATACGTACACATTTCAGCTGGCTTATCGAGTAAAGTCACCTTGCATTGTTGCCATTCGCAAATGCGTCGATTGTGTACTGCTAAAATTAATCTATATCGTCCCTCGATATTTGATAGAGGAGCCAAAATAGTGACGCTGCGGCAATTGCACCTCATTGCTCTAGCTGGGGGCATGAGAAGAGAGAAGGTGAGAATCACGTACCTGAGAGCCATGATGGTGGCGGCGGCGTGGTGTCCCCTACTGTCATGGACGAAGAAGCGCCGCGAGGGCTGCAAAGTACGCGTAACTTCCCCTCACTCTCCGACTGATCATCGCTAAACAAAGAGCAGGGTGCAGGGTGCCGATAAAGAGCCGGGCTCCGGGTCCAGATAGAGGGCATCCCCGTTTCCGCAATCAGCCTTATCAGCCAGCGCGGGATGGCCGGCTCGGTGGCGGCATGTAAACGGATTCACAACCTCCCTCAGAGAGCACGTGCCTCCTCTTCTTGGCGCCTCCGCTGCGAGAGAGAGAGAGAGAGAGAAAAAAAAATGAAACCAACTAAACATCCAGTCTGTGCGCGGCGTGCGTTATACGAGTCCTCGCAGAAGCCTTGAGGGGTATGTGTTTGCGTGGCCCTTGCCGAGATGCCTGGCAAGCTATAGTCACGGCTCCGCGATGGCGAACACGAGAACAACGCACAGCTGCGGCGGTGAGCGCGTGCTCAAGCAGCTCACTCCTCCCTATATCAGGTTGCGCGACTTGGTACGACGTCGATCGGAACGCGCTTTGTCGCGTCTTAAAGAGACGCCGCGCTTCGTCCTTCTCCCGAAATACCGATTACGTGCAATTCGCCGTTTCCTCTCGTCTTTCTATCCTTCCTCTACAGCGCTGCGCTCTACCGCTTGTTTTGTGTTGCGCGGCCCTCGTCGACATTCGTCATACTCCACAGGCCCGAAACAAAAGTCGATGGCGGTTTGCCGACCGTGAAGGAGCGGTTTCGGCTGCATGCAATCGCCGGCTGGACCTGTTTGCGCGAGTCTGTCGCTCCTCGGTCTCTGCGCTTCAGGTCGATGGACCTTTTACCTGCACAATGCAAGACGCACGTACCGTATGTCTTCGCGGCGGCGCTGAAAGAGCGAAAGTCGCGTTGGGGCGGAAACCTCAAAGTATCTTGTTCGAGGCCACGTACGACAGGACAAGTGCAAACGTTTGCCCTCCGTGTTCTATACTACTGTGCTCCACCGTCGTCTCTCCTTACTTTCTGTGCTTTAAAAAATATACTTGCGGGGTTTAAGGTCCTGAAAATACACACAGGTGGCTTAGTAGGGAGCTCCGGATTAATTTGGCCAGCTGGGATTCTTTAACATGCAGCCAAAGCACGGTACACGATAGTTTTAAAGCGCAGCTTCTTTTGCCTCTTCCTTCGAATTTTCCACTGCTGCTGCTGCTGCTGCTGCTGCCCTGGACGACGCGCGCGCGCGCGTGTGTGTGTGTGTGTAAGGGGGGGGGGGGGGGGGGTTATAAGAGCTCACGGCAAGGGTGCAGGAGACGAGATGGGCGGCGTCAATGAAGTTTCGGTAGAGCGGGGCCACAATGCCCTCTGGCGCGCTCTTGGGGACGCAACGTTGATGCAAAGCATTGCAGGAGGTGCCGCGCTTGCTTCCGTGCTCACGCGCACCAGCAACGACAGTACAGGGAGGCGATAGGAGAATGTTAGAGAGGGAGTAGAGAGAGAGGAGGCAGGGAATAGGTACAACCGACGCAGACAGGAAACGGATGATTAACCTATACCCCTCTGCGCTCGTGGCAGTTCACCTAACGTGACACGGACGAAAGATAATCCATCGTCAGAAAACATTGTTCATTTGGGCTCTCTTCAGTAAAGGAATGCGTGAATGAATGACACGTGTCTCTGCGTTCTGTGTAATACGTGGACTAACACAAGTGGTGCAGGCAACGTAACGTTTAACATCGCATCGCGACTGTCGTATATGCCGTCAACATCACCACCAAATACTGTCAAGGAATGCATGCAAACAGCATATAAAGCTTCGCTTACATCGATTATTATTATTTTTTTTTTTGCATACCGCCTGCATCGGAATGCGACCGCGGTTTGATCTTTCAATAAGTTGAGCAGCTTCAACGCAAGCTGCAGTTCACTTGCAATAGAAGCATGCGTACTCTCAAAGCCTGCTGTCTATATACTCGTCAACATTCTTTGCTGATGCTGTACCTTCTTTAGCAAGGAAAAACCGCGTACAAGGTTTCCGATACTTCAGTACGTGACGTGGTAATGAGAACACCCAGGCAGTGGAAAGCGCTTAGAACCATTGGTAGGCTAGTCTTGATATTTAAGCGTCACCGCCGTTTGCAACGTATTCGTTATGGTTTGCATTGTGCGTATTTTATGTGCGTCGTGCCTCATGGTTCATATGTAATGTTGAAATCTTTGCCTGCGACAGCGCAGAGTTCTGACACTTGGCCATGAAAACTTTACACGCTGTGGTTCGAACACCTGTTGCTGAAGAGCGCTTAAGGTGGCGGTCCCACTCCGGCGGCACGAGCCCCCCGTTTTCAGTACTTTTGGAGCAACTGTGGCGGCTCTTCTACTTTGGATATGAAGTTGTCGGATAAACCATAAAAAGCTTAATTCTTGTAGATTCCAACTATATATAATATAAGAAAATTGATTAATGTGATTTAGAAATAAATGTTCAAGAACAAGCAAGAGATACATGGTTTTTCCGAACTGTGTCTCACTTATGACCATATTTAGAAGAAACTACCGCACTTACTGCATTGCGGCTTGCTCTATAGCTTTAGGACATAATGTTCTAGTTCCTAGACGTAGCAAAATGATTTTGAATTTTTACTTTTTGGATAGGCTGCTTTTGAAAATTGACAAATATCGCAATCTTCTGTTGTAAACATCCCGGCAACTACATGCTCAACGAAGCTAAATTTTGGATAGAGTTCAAGGAATTTCCATTTAGGACGCAAAATTTCATTCATGTAACTTTATTAGTTTTCTTAATAATGCGGCCGAAATTAAGCAATATTTAGAATTCTGGTTTTATTTTTTCCCATTTTTGCGGGAAAGTACTAAAGCTACGAAGCTGCGGTTTAAAACTAATAAAGGTACACGAATGAAATTTTACGTCCTAAATCCAAATTCCTTGAACTCTACTTTAACCAAAATTTAGCTTCGTTGAGCATGTAGTTGCCGGGCACTTGGGGAGGGGGAAAGGGGAAGAATAGATAAAGAGAGAAAAGAGAAAAAAAATGGAGTCAGTCATTCGCAGCGACAGTCACAGAAGAATCTCCGCTGTCATAAGCATTCGTACAATCCAGTACTCTTCACGAACTGCAGAAGGGCTTTTGTGGCCTTTTGCATGCAAGAATGCGTAGGCCATGACCCAAGAATCTTTTCTTCCGAGAGCGTTCTGTTATCTAACAGGTTGAGTTTAGCTTGGAGAATAAGTCGTTGAGTGTGAAAAGATGGACAGTGACACAGAAGGTGCTCAAGAGTCTCGTCGCATCCGCACAAATTGCACGCCGCACTGTTGGTCATCCCTATTAAGAACGAATAGGCGTTGGTAAATGCGACACCCAACCACATGTGACAGATTAAAGTTGTTTCACGACGGGAGAGTCCAGGTGGTAGGCGAAGTCGCAAGTTAGGGTCAAGAGAGTGCAAACGTGAGTTGGTGAAACCCGGTGAATTCCATCGCTGAAGTGTGATGTGGCGAGCAATCGATTGAAGCTGCCGCGCAGCATCCGTTCTTGAGAGTGGTATAGGAACCAGCTGATGTTTGTGATGAGCCGAGCGTAATGATGATGAGCCTTCTTAAAAGGCTGTATACGATCGCATGCACACTTCTCGCGTGCCAGCGCCAAGTCGTTGTTTCAGATTTTGACGCGCGCGTCATGTCGCGAAGTACGTGAGAAATCACGTGCGCGCGAAAAGCACGCGCGTGCACGCCAGTTTGCATTAGGTCACAGGAGCAGGAAGGAAACGGGCGAATAGTATAGTCAACCTCACCACTGTCCCTCGCGTCGCACTTCTCTCTGCCGTTCACCTCTCCTCGTCAATCTTCCCTCGGCAAACATCAGACATGACCTTCTTCCGTCGTCGTGTCATCGATGCGTCGGCGTCTCACGTTGTGCATTCGCATGAACTGCTGTTTGAATTTCAGTGTAACTTGTGAACGGTGTATAGTACAAAAACATGGCATAAGATTTCACGTTGCATGGATGGCAATAATGACAGTTGTACGCATCGCATTTAGTTGTATGACATCTATATCGTTTGATTATATACACTTCGCTATAGCACGTAGGTTAGAGCCGCATAACTTGCATAACTTTTTCTTTAATAAGGACACTCAGCCAGTGGCACCTACTGGAGGGATAAAACAAACAAACAAACAAACAAACAAACAAACAAACAAACAAACAAACAAAAATAAAGTATATCAAAGATTGTAAAATCTCATAACTCCCATACCCAATAATCCGATATTAAATATATGGCATTCCTTATAAAACCAGTTTTTTTTTTCCATACAACATGTGATGTTATTGGATATGGGAGTTATGGGGGATACGCTTTTTTTTTTTTCAGTAATCGGTACCCCTGTCTCTTTTATATTGTACAATTACTTGTTCTATAGTATGTTGTGCTTCACATGAATCGCGGACTGTCACAGACTAGCCAGCTTACCTTAAGATAAGCTGGCTAGTTTGTGACAGCTTGTGACAAATGACAGCTTGTGACAAATTTCCATGTTTCTTGCTTCAGTTCTGAAAAAAAAAATATCCCGATCCTATTCTTTGTCGTTTCGTGTCGTCGAACCTGTGGAATGACACTGCGAAACACTGATAATTCGTTATTTTTCTTACGTGGACGCGTTTGAAGTCACTTATACAATAACCGCGGTTCAGCTGGCACTGCGCGGACCTTTGTTTTCAACGCGAGCGTCGTTGTACTCGCATTGTCTCCTCAGATCTGCACCCGGCTATCGACATTATTAATCCCGATTCTCTTTGTACGTCGATAAAAGCGCTGCATTCAATATTATTATTACATTTACGGCCACTGCGTGCTGAGCTGGTCGGCGATCCGCCTGCGCGTTGTTCTGATATAGAACTCCAAGGAAACGCCCGATGACTGGCGGTTTTCTCCACAACTCTAGGATGCGTAAGATTGCGAATCGCGCCCTGCGCTTTGTTCGGCATAAGTGGACCTATCACATCCCATAACCGATACGCAATCTATTGTGTAATGCTGTCTCGCGCGGTTCTCGCTGAGGGCTTCAGTTGACGATCAAACTGAAGGTGTTCTTAAAAGCGGCCGAGAAGAGCTGTAAATCGCAGAGCCTGTAAGGTATAGTTTTATCGTGAAATTTTCTGACACAATATTTTGGTCGAGTTGCGATCAGTCAGCACATACCGAAAATACCTACACCGTGATAATAGCAGTAGCAGCGTGGAAAATAATTAGGAGGAGTTAATACCGTCCAAATGCTTTCTTGCCAACCAAGAGAAACGTCTTTATCTGCACAACGGCAATGACATCAACGACGGAAGCTCACAAACTCGGCGTGAGAGGCCAGGACACAGCATGTTAATTCGTCTCCCAGCGCCTAATTTCTAGGCGTGTGCAAATATAATCTATACTTTCGAACAACTAATGGAAGTTTACATTCGGTGCTCGATTGAACTAACTCATATTTGAAATTTCGAATATTCCTTCGACTGTTATTTTCGAATTATCCACTCTGACATAAGGGTGACTGAGAAGTGGGCTTTCAAACGAATTTATTTGGCGAATCGCGAGACGGCGTAAGAGAAAGATAAAATTAAAAGTTAAATTCTGGAGTTCTGCGTGCCAAAACCACAATTTGATACGACGCACGCCGTAGCGGGGGGACTCCGGAATGATTTTGACTACCTGGGGTTCTGTAACGTGCACTATGCACGGCATACACGCGTTTTTGCATTTCGTCCTCATCGAAATGCGGCCGCCGTGGCCGGATTTGATCCCACGACCTCTTGCTTAGCAGAGCAACGGTCTAGCCGCTATGCCACCAGGGCGGGTAAAGGAGGATGAAGCCAGCAAACGTAAACGTGAAACTATTCGAAATATTTGCACGGTAATCGCGAACTGTTCGAAAATTGTTAGAAAACTTTTACATTCGTATTTGATTCAGCGCCATCACTGTTCGGCTTGCATATTCGACTAAACGTCATTATTAATCGATTCGTATTCGAATCACTTTCGAAAAACCACTATTCGCACGTCTTTGTATAATTTTAGGGGCGTACGTTCTATAGCGAAATTTCCTAACGCAATTGAATAACTTTTTTGGGGGGAAAATGACCTTAGGATATAGAAATCGAGTATACCGAATTTTTCGAAAAACAATATGTTCTAAGCAAAAAATCAAACAATGTCGCATAAGATATGCTTGATATGAAAAAAAAAAATCAGAGCCCTTCCACTACTGTGAAGATGGAAGCCATGCGAAGCTCTGACTATGATGAGTCTGCTATATTGAATATTGCTAGAATGAATTTATTTATTCATTATTGACTATATTGAGCGCCTTCGGCATGTTCGTCAAAGAGCAAGGACACCGGCGTCTTGTTCTCGCCCGGCGCGATGGCCAAGTAGTGCGTTTGCTGCGCCAAGTCAGCCCCATCGTCATAGACTAACGTATGAGCCACAGCGTTCATAGCCGCGGCACACTGCACGGCATCATCAGGATCCTGACGTCAGGATCCTGGAAGATGTGGTTAAACGAGCATCCGTCCCATAGCGAATCCAAGGGGCAACTGCTGATAACAGCGCTAGCGCGATCTCTACGTCACGAGACAAAGGGGCACAACGATTGGTGGGACGTGCCGCTGCCGAGTATCGCGACACCTGTGAGAGAGGCATCGGCGGTGGCGAGGGGTATAACAATGGGCCATCAGTCATCCGTTTTGACGCCTGTACTGAGGCACAACTGGCGGGAAACCGCCACACACATGCAGCCAAACCACCACGCACATAGAGCCAAATCTCGTGCTGATGATGATAGATTTTTCTACACGCGGACACGATCCTGGGGAACCTAGCCCTTAACAGCTTCGCTGTAATAATAAATAAAGGAGGCTTATCTGATACGTACAATGCACTGATGGGCTTGTAAAGGAGATTCAGCTGAAAGATGATCGTGTATATATGTGGAGCATTATCAGAACGACATTAATGAGACATGGCGAGATTGTCCAAATAAAATTTGTAATTGAAGCTTATGCTGTTTTGCGGCTCCACCTCGCGGCACAGCGCAGGCATGACAGCGAGACGCACGTCTGTGCGTGAACTTCGTCACAGACTTGTGGTCTCGATTTTGTCGTGTATGGTTGCACAACACAACAAGTGTGTTCCACAGCCCGCAGCGCCGGGCACGCCCTTGTTTCCTCCGACCTAGCACCGACACCGAAAGTATATAGTGCACTCGCAATTAAGGAGTGACATCTCCCATCGTAATGACCAAGTCCCCTTGGTTGTTGGCTCCAGCCTGACTCATTCCTTATTGTCACTTTTTCCTGTTAACCTCAGTCTTAATATAATGATCTATACCTCGTATTATCTAGGTTAATAGGAACGGTGGGACGCGTACTTTTGATTTACTCGGAAACATACAGAAATGTATAAAAGGGCCGATGAATATGTTTAAGAAATAGAGATTTCAGAGCATCAGTCTGTCTTTATTGAACAACCCTCGTGCATACACCGAAATATACACATTAAATTTTCTTTCTAATCAGTTCTTACGAGTACTATCGTGCGGTACCGTCTTTTAAAATGTTGTTTTTTAAAGGAAAAACGAAAGTGTACACATAAAACACAGATATATTGAAGCATATATGAAGAGGCTCGAGTATAGCGAATGAATTGCAACACAGTGAGAAGCGTTTGCGAAGTTCTCTGTAGAATTTGGGCAGTGGCAAAAACGAACCTTTATAGAACTTCCGCATGGTGTGAGAACTCCCTTATACACCTTCGCTGTCTTAGCTGTACAAGTTGCTCGAATCGGCATGCATCTGTGAAGGATATTTGTGTGTGTGTGTGTGTGTGTGTGTGTGTGTGTGTGTGTGTGTGTGTGTGTGTGTGTGTGTGTGTGTGTGTGTGTGTGTGTGTGTGTGTGTGTGCGTGTGCGTGTGCGTGTGCGTGTGCGTGTGCGTGCGTGCGTGCGTGCGTGCGTGCGTGCTTCGCGGCCAATCAGACACCGAAAGAAGCAGAACGATTCTTCACGTGAAACTTTTCTGTCGCTCATCTGTCACGTGTACTCGAGTACTATACAAAGTATATGTAAACTGGTAGCGAAGCTTCCACAGGAACCCGCATGCCAAGAAAATGGCGGCGTGTGGCAACCGTCGCCATCTGTGTGTCATGGGGACAACTTCAGTAAAAAAGAAAAAAAGTACGACGTCACACCCGGAAATGGAATTGACGTCGAGATCTTATACTGCTTAGCGCGAATGTATGAATTTCATTAGCGTCCGGAATTTCGACCGCTACACCGGCACTTGTTTTTTTTTTCCCCGAGGCTGAGGCGAGCTCAGCGACTCGTCTCAGCTGAAGCGTAAGCGTGCCACTAAACTATAGAAGTGGCGTATGTCTTAATGTGAACATAATTAGGCTGTTATTGATGGCAATTGCTCCAGTAGGTTCCTTAGGAAGGTAAGCGAATAGGATAGATAATAAATCGACCCTATCTCGTCTCCCGCACCTATGCCTTGAGCTCTCAACCACCGCGCGACACGGCCTGCAAGGCAGTGTAAAAATCGAAGGAAGAACGAGCTAGAAATCCAAAAATCCAATGCAGAATGTTTTCTCAAGGGCACAACAAGATCCTGAGCGAAAAGCGGTAATCGTTTCGTCATTAACGTGACAGTTAGGATTAACTTCCCCAGGCGGGCAAAATTAATCCGGAGCCCCGCACTACGGCGATCCTCATGCGTGGCCTACAGTGCAGCTACGGGACGTTACAAAATCCCACACTCTAATTTCGCAACAGAGTGGGCTTAGTAACGTTTTGTTCATACATAATGCAATCAGTGGTGTATTGCATTCCCTATACATTTGCGCTGTCGTAGCACTATCGTGAAGGCAAGGCAGTGTGGTGCCACTCTGCAACTCCCTCTGTTGTTGTTTTTCTTTTACTTAGCCTTGAATAAGAGAAGTAGGACGCTTGGCTTTCTGGTCACGCATCCAAAGACAGTCTTATCTCGTACAAGAGCTCCGAGATAACTCGTCAGTTCCGCAACGTGCTTGCTTTTCATCTACTTTTATTCCTTCCCTCTGCGTGGTGAGTCCGCGAACGAGCATTTCAGATAACGACTCTGGAAAGCCTCCTCCGTCGAAAGCTCCGCGGTTATCTCATTGTTGCGTTGTTTAGCGAACACAAGCAAACATGTACGCGCCGAGTGGGCTGAAGTGGATGTTCAAACCGCTCACCGATATTCCCCGTTCGCTCCAAAGCCAAATAAGAACGCCAAAGTCTTTCCGGAAACTCTGGAAAGCCCATTTGATATGCGCGCAAACATGCTCGCGCGTCTTTCCTGACCGAGCGAGGTCTCGCTCGCTTCATTTTATGTTCGCTGTTAGCGGATGTGTTGCTATTTAGAGCGACGCCGCCGATTGTGACACCGATGTGTGAGGACGCCGATTATTAATGCGGGGCAAAAACTGCCCATCGAATCCGTGCGCCGACGCCAACGTGACACCATATTTATTGCTCGACTGTTTCATGCTGTTGCCGTCTCAAAGCGCTGGGCACGTATGTGAGCCACGCCAAACCAGAGGACACTTTAAGAGGGTTCTTCTTGCACCTAAATTTGTAAGTACACGGGCGTTTCTGCATTTCGCCTCGTCGAGATGCGGCCTCTACGTCCGCGAAGCGAACCCGCGACCTCGTGCTCTGCAGCGGAACGTCACTACCACTGAACAACCAGAGCGGGTCCAACGGGACAACAAAGTTCCTGTGATTTTATATTTTACGATCCTTTAGTAGATGTTGAAAACAAATATGTCTCTTATTTCTTTCTTTTTTTTTTCGCGTTCAATCTTCGCGAGGGGTGTTCGAACAGCGAAATTCGAGTCAAATTCAAATGTGAATCGCTGTCGGATCCAGAGCGAAAACCCTGCGCCCCCCCCCCCCCCCCCCTCCGCCACTGGAGGCTATCCTGGATCCACCCCTGATGTTAATGTTAAAAATATACGGGCATCGAATATCAATCCATTCGCATGCTTGTGCGTTCGAAGAAGTTGAAAATTATACTACAAAAACAAGAGCACTGCGTGGAGATGTAAATATATTTCAATATACCCACCATGCTATTGGCAAATCCCTTCGACTAATTGATTATTGAAGAAATCGAATGTCGAATTCTCGATTTGAATTACGATCCTCGTAACTAAGGTAGTCTGTTTATGTTCGAAATTCCGAATATTCGCCCATCCTATTTTCACAAGCGTAAATACATAATTGACTTCTTGCGCTCTCCCTGTCTGTGAAGTGTATAGCTGATTTTCGCTTTGTACTTCTCCTTTCTGTTACAAACAGTGATGGGTTTGAGAGTATGCATAAACAAGTAATTTTTAAAAGTTAAGATTTCGAGTCGACGGTGTTCGACGAAAATGCGCCGTTAGTGGCTGTAATCAACACAGCCTTTAGTGAAACACAATGGACAGCTTGCTTGTTACCGCGACCGTATGAGGGAGGTCGTTGTCCAGTGGTGACTTCACTAATGCTGTCTCTTTTTCTTTTTTATACGTACAGTTTTTTTTATCTTCCTTGGAAAGACGATAACCAGTGCCCGTTCAATAACGACATAGGCGCAAGGCAAGATAAAACTTCGTTTGCGGCGTTGCAATGTGCTTTCTTGAATTCAAAGTTGTCATTTGCCTGAAAGTAGCACAAAGCAACGAAGGAAGGCCGTACAGGTTCCCCGGGAGAAAAGCCTCGCAGATGAATAAAATTTCGTGCTGTTCCATGGATCAAGCCTTGTACCACCACCTTCAGTGGCGTAGCCAAGGGGTGGCACACAGGGCACGTGACCCTTCCCCCCAGCCGGAAACGTCTGCGTTTATATGGGGCCGGTCAAGTGGATGCCCCCCCCCCCCAAAAAAAAAAAAAAAAAAAAAAAAGATTTCTGGCTACGCCGCTGACCACGTTACCTTGGCAACCCGCCCTGCCAAATGACCAAACGAGATAGATGCCTGATGTATACCAAGTGAGGACTGGGATCCAAGGTGCAAAGACTCCGTCATTTGTGTGCAACGTTCTGCTCTAGATTCTATGCCAGAATCTGCAGCGGACGTTCACTAAATATCATGGCTGTGGCCAGGAACGACGGCTACTCGAGAGAAAATTCTAGGAGCTGTCAACCTACCGACGGACTAAAGTAACAGTTATACACACTTGCTTATGGACAACAAGCTGTGCAAGCTACTCCTTGAATTTTTACATGAGGAGGGCTTGCACGCATTTGTTCAAATAACCATATTTGTCGCAGGGCAAGCTGTTCGAAAAAAAAAAAAAATAAAGTGACGCATAGTGGCTACAAAATAACTTCTTCTTGGGCGAGTTGGTGTTTACTGAACATGATACTTAGTAGCGCAAAATTGTCTTTTATTGTCTTTTATTTCGAGTTTTGCGCTACTAAGTATCATGCATAGTGGCTAGCAGTTTGCAGAGACAAAACGAACTAATCGACAACTCTAAGCGCAGGAACACTGAACATGCGAGTAAGTTGGCACATCCACCTGAAAAGCAGCATCATGAAGTCACAAAAGAAACCCTCAGCTTCTCAGTGCTTTTCGCGACAGAATGCCTTCTGCGACAACTAGCGGCGAGGAGTTGGAGTGGCACCCTCTCGCAAGTGACGTCACGGCAAGGACGCCGCTCACTCCGGCTCACTCGGCTGCCGCGCGCGCTCGTTCGCTTCGTGCATGATCGGGGATATTGGGCGCGCCAGCCGTGCTTCCTGGCGAATGTTTCGGCTGCGTTCTGCTGTGGCACCTAAACTGCAGTTTATTTTTCGAAACTGCGTGAACCATGAAACTTTGCGGCTCGGATATCGCAATGCTATGTAAAGTTGAAGGGGTCTGCTGTTTTTGCAATGCGTGTATGCACCGTGTATGTCCATACATTTTGCGTAAAAAAAAATGTCCGCAAATTCAGCACGGAAAATTTTGTATGATACTTCGCTCAAAACATAACATTCCTGTAGTATTTATTTGTGGCGGACATTGCATTTTAGACGGAACAGCGATTTTAGTATTTGGTACGTGTCAACATCATAAATGTCCATCATAAGATTCTTATCGCTCTGCATGGTGAGTTGTTCCAGTCAAATTTGGGCACTGTAATAATGCGTAAAAGGAAGAATTATTAAGTATGAAGCAAAGTTTTGCTACGTCTTTCACCGTTCTCCGAAACAGGCACCTAGGAAAAGCATTGTTCATGGCTGTTAACACGAGCGCCATTTACAATGCCTAAGGTATACTCGAGGCACTACAGTGTAGCTTAGGCTGCCTTGAAGAGGAAGATTCAAGTATCTATAGCTTCTGCATCCCGATGTCTCGAACCACTGTGGTGTTTAATTATACCAACTGAGAGAACTATTCGCTTCGTCAGTCCATAAAAGACCGCCTCGAATACCCGCCTCATAAAGAAGACACCGCAATCCTCATATGAATGCCCTTGATTTTTGACCTCCTCTAGTGAATGATGATATCTTCAATGTGTCTCATACCAATAATGAATGAGGCTTCAGCTTCTTGCTGGCAGCAGCCATTGGGTCTAAAAAGGCATATTTTGCACAAACTGTTGGGCCGAACAGCTGTGTCAGTTTCGCCCAAACAAATCCGTCATAATTGTTCTCCAAGCAACAAACACCTGTAAATTGTTGAACTGAGTTGATCGTCTAGTCCTGAAAAGAGAATAAATGTTGGTCTATATATGCATGCCTTTTCGTGCGCTGAAAACAGATGAAAGCCTCATTTAGCTTTACTTCAAATTACCGCCGATTAAAATTAACCGGCAAAGAGCGGCTTAATTTTGGGAAGCAGTTCAAAAAGCAAGCGGTACCTGCATCGTTTGATTGAAATTCCTTTATTTCCAGAAAAGGGGGAGGAGATATATACAAGACCTCTTTGTCATAACTGTTTTTCTTTTTTCTTTTCTACGTGCGTTCTATGTTCTTCTTGTTTTTATTTCGCCTGCTATATCGTTGGAATGCCAGCTATGCAGCCAGCTGCCAGCTATATAGCGTACAGCTGGAACATGCGTGGTTTATTATCATTAGAGCAGGGCACCATGCAGCACTCCGGATGATATCCGGCAGATGAGAATTCAATCACTAGAAGGTTGAGGCTTATAGCTGGGCAATGGAGGAAGTGTAATGCCAATAACGGCGCAGTAAGGACGAGGGGTAAGTCGAGACAGGACAAGTGCTAAACTTATCCCTCCGCCTTACTGCGCTAGGTTATTTGTATTACGATGAATAACCAACATGCCCAAGCCTATTCCCTTCTGGAGGGAGTGTTATGACTGTGGCTCAGTGACAGCAGTGACAGCGGTAGCGCGCGAAATTGCTAAGATGACGATGACGATGGTAATGATATTGATGATATCGTGATCATGATGTTGAACCTCAAACATGACACGTGTCCACAGTCGAAGGCGGGGACCATAGAGGTTGGAAGAACCCAAAAATTATTAATATGCAGAAATGAAACGAAAAGGTGAAAGCAAGGAAAGTTGGAAAACAAAATATAGTGCGCAACTGAGTAATCATATCAAATTAATAGATTAAAAAATATTTGATGTAAACAGAAGCTTCGTTCATCGAATGAATTCGTTGTGTATGTTTGTTTTCATATTGAATAAAATAGTATTGCCACGGGGATTAGAGTATAGCCAAAAGGGATGGGAAGTTGTATTTACAAGATATATACAGAGATAGACGACTGCAGGCAAGATGGCAGAACAACAACACGAGCGGTACTCCGATCGTCGTCTTCACCGTCTTACTGGCGCATTCTTCCATGCTCGGCAGGATGCGTACTTCAGTGAGAGGGAATAGCGCGTAACAATATTAATAAAGAATTCGGAATAACGATAGCAGTGACAGTAAAAAATAAACCCGCTTGTGAATATTGACTCTCATTTTATGTCTTGACTTCATTGATCAGCGAGCCTTTCCATCTACCACTCATGTAGGACCATAAAACAAGAATCACGGCAAATCGTAGAGTGAGCTAGCTAATTAGCGAAATTCAGTAGTTACCTTTCTAACTATTCGTTTTCGGGATCATGTCCCCATTCCGCAATTGAAGACAAGCAGCAATGAAGCTTTGCCTCCATTTAGTAGAAATGCTGTGATTATAGCACCATTTTCAAGAAATACGCCCTCAAATTCTAGGCGGAATGCCTATGTTCCAGTTAACACCTACCAGTGCTGTCAAAAAAATACAGTTCTGGATTCTACCAAGGAAACATAATGCCGACAAACCTGACGCTAACATCTGCGACAAACACCACAAACTTTGACTGAAGTACCCTTAACAGCAGTCACTTGCAAGCCACGTTTATATGAATGCGATAGTAGCAAATCGCACTTATAAGCGCACTGTGGCAATATTATGCGACTGCGTTTACATGTGACGCGCATTCCCCTTCGGCCGAAGCAAGCTAGAACTTGTTTCCGGAGAGTGTGTTTAGTCGGTGAATGGAGGAGAGCCACACGCTGCAGTAGTGGGGAGAGAGAGAGAGTAGATTTTAATGATGAGAAGGGAGGAGAGGTCGGCCTGGAGAGCGTGTCTCTAGCCTGCTACTCCTCACTGGGGTAAGGGGAAGTGGGAGATACAGGGAGAGGTAGGTGGCAGGTGATTATGATATAGTACAATGAGCTACTATTTACACACGTTGTACAATACGCGGTTGTGCACTTTTCACACACTACACGCAGGAGTAGTGTTGTCCACACAGAACGTCATCGCACAAACACATTTCGCGCACTGCACACTGCACACTGCACAGGTCCTAGAGACGACCGTCTAAGCCCGTCTCACACAAAGTTCAAAAGTGATCTTATGGTCCGCTGGGCATGATCAACGCTTCTCCATGCGCCTAAAACCTTGGCTTCCGAAAAGGGGCGGAAGTCCAAACAGTCAACACTACGCTTTAGTGTCCTTCGCTCGGCCGCATATTGAGGGCACACGCAAAGTATGTGTTCTATTGTCTCGGGAGTGTGACAGATGCTACAATCAGGGTCCCGATGCAGTAGTCTCAGTTTTGAAGACAAGGTCCTCTTCGCTGACTTCACACGGGTCTGGCGTATCTGGGTATCTTGCCAACCACTTCCAGGGAGCACCACAAAAGAGAGAGAGAGAGAGAGAAACGACCCTTCCACGCCTTCAGAGCGTCGTAGCTAGTCGCAAAAGGCATCAATATGTAGGCCTCAGCTTGACAACCAAAAAGCGAAAATTAGTCGCAGAGTAGGTAAAATTAACTGTGCAAGCGTAATTAGAGCGAATATAGTAACACAAATTAACTATAACAAACCATAGACTGCGCTGTCTGCACTATATGCACTATCTGAGATTGCCCCACCTGGCCTTTTGGTAAAAAAAAAAATTAAAAAATAACAATAAAAAATAAAGCTGAACCAAGTTTCAAGCCTAAAGAACACAAAGTCGACGTAATTGCTCCTCAAATACGATACGAATAAGATACGAAATGAGTGAATAATAAACGTAAAAAAGAGACAGCAAGGGAAAGAAGAGAGAGATTATAATCAACATTTAATCACTGAATCAATTGAACCACCATGCACGTCGGAATTGTCTATTTTAGCGGTGACACTTTGCTGACTTTTCCCTCCCTCGATGCGATACGCCAGCGTATACATGCACCGCGTGAGTCGACTTGCCCGTTTCATGTATACACTCTCATGACGCATTAATGCGATTAGCCTTTCTAGCGCATTACCGCCGTTTACATGGATTTGATGCGCTAGAAATGCGATCGCGTTTATGTAAACGCGGCTGTAATGCAACATGTACATGTTGCTACTCCCGGCAATACTTTTCAAAAGCAAGGCGAAAGCGTTCCAAGTGTCACAGAAACGGCCTTCGGGAACTATCGAAGCTGGCGTCACGAATAAGCGTAAACATCCGACAGATAAAATTTAACGATAAGCGACGCAACAGCGGCAGCATTTGAAAACACTGCTGCGGGGTGTATGCGAACGCACGCTATCATTCGCGTGCAATCTGGCCCAAGCACGCTGCGCAGCTCGGAGTGACCGCAGAGCACGCGCACTATCGGGGCGGTTCGGCGTTATCTCGAGCATTATGTTAGACGTTTATTTATTTTGTACAACGTACAAGGAGGAGTCGCGCTTTGTTCCTACCATCCGGGTCATCCCTTCGTTGCACTCGAGTTCGCGAACTTCCTGCGCGATAACCACCGCTGGCCGGTTTCGTGGCACGTATGGGATGTATCAGTGGAGGCCTCAAGTGAAGACATCGCAATGAAGCCAAGGAGGCGGCTGCGTCGGCGCTTTACGCGCATGTACCCACGCGCACACGCATGCGTCCACACACACACACACACACACACACACACACACACACACACACACACACACACACACACACACACACACACACACACACACACACGTGTGTCACGTTCCGTCACGTTAAAGAGTTCCAAGTGGTCAAAATTAATCCGGAGCCCTCTATTACGGCGTCTCTCATAACTTTATGGCGATAAACTACACTAATTAATGACACAAAACAAACAGAGCAGTAGAAATATTCAAAGCCGGGAGAGAGGGTTCGTACATAAAACGTGACGAGGGAGACAGCGGACGCCGTCCAGGCGATCAGAACTTTATAGGTGTTCTGTGGTTGAACCATTGGACTATCCGCGCCAAATGAGAAGAGAGAGAGAGAGAATGATCGTGAAGAGGAAGAGACGCTATTTTTGGCAACCATTTAGGGAGCCCGACTCAGCGCCTTGGAGAAAGAGTCATAAAGAAAAAAGAAACGTGGGCAGCTTGCACTAGTGGTGCAAGGCTGAAGTAAACAGCGGAGCTGGTGATCGACCTAGCTTTTCTTCCAGGTTTTACTAGGATTGGCTAAGTTTTGTTAGGAAATGCTAAGTGCTGCTAGGAGCGGTATTCCGAATCGGCTCGCCGCCGACGCGCAGATTCTCGCTTGGCCGCGCGACACGCTTCAAGATGAGCGGCTTCTTCCTCGGGTGTCCGGATCTTCTTTGGTCGTCCCATGTCAAGGGTACATGTACTCGCCCCAGAGTCAACGAGAGTTCTGCCGCCGTCGCCGCGGCTCCGAGCTTTATCTCCCGGGTGACTTCACGGCCAAGCTGCGCCTGCACACTTGCCGGGGGCGTGGATAGTCTAAACCTGCCGAGCCGCGGCCAGAGGCGCCTGCTGCAGTCACGGACACCGGGCGCGTTCGGCGCGAACGCGGGGAAACGGGGAAACGCGGACGGCGTCGGCAGCAGCTCTGCGTGTTGTCTCGTTGGTGCTGCTACAATTTCTCTCTCTCTCTCTCTCTCTCTCATTTTCTCTTTCTATCTCCCCAGCATAGCGCGCGCCGCACGCATGCTCTCCTTCCCTTTCCTTAACGTCCCAAGTCAAGGCAACATGTGCATGGCACGGAGCAGAGGCGAAGCACACTCCACTCCGTGAGGGGGTTGCTAGGCAACCCAGGTGACTCATCGCTCAGCGATGTTTTATTTCGATAGCAATTATATGGACACTCAAAAGCAGATTTCTGCCGTCGGCGTCGCCGTCGGCGTCGCCGTCGCCGTGAGGTTCCGTATGACGTCAGTGAAGATGAAATCGTCGCCGCGCGCCGAACGCTGTATGTGCGAGTGAAAGGGCGCGAGGGGCGCGCGCTTTCACGGGGAGTGAACGCACGGCGGAGAACAAACGCGCGTTCTGCGCCGTGCTCCCTTAAGGGCTGCAGAAGTAGGCGTCTCTTTCCTCCTTTACAATCACCATATATGTAGAGCAAACGCGCCTTCTTCCGACGCGCGAGAGGCCGTGGGGGAGGGGGGGGGAGGGAGGCGACGTTTAGCTGCGGCACCAAGTGCCTATTTATATCAGAGGCTCCGGCAACAGTCACCAACGCCGCACGCACTTTGAGCGAACGCGGGCAAAACGCCGACGGCGTCGACAATAGTTCTGCGTGTTGCCGGTGCTGCTGCATGTCCAAGTTTATACAGCTGATAAAGCTAATATCATTACTCCGTATAGCTCTCTACAAATTTGCTATCGCAATTGATGCTTCGCCTTTCAGGTGAAACTGCGACAACCTTTTTTGCTAACGCGTTACGGACTGACGGTCGGCTTAAACAGCTCCGCTGTTAAAAGGAAACAAGAGCTACCAGCCCTCGGCGATTCCAGGTTGTCTCTCTCACAAGCACGGACAAAGCACAAAGCTGCTTTCCGTCTAATTTTAAAGTGAATGGCTCGTATTCTTGAACGCGATATCTTGTCTGAGGAAGAGACAAACGCCGGAGCGTTCACGACAGCCGTCCTCCTCTCCCGTCACCCTCTCCCGCTCCGGCGGCGGTAGGTGGCGGGCGAATGCGAGACTTTGTCGAAAGTTTTATGGGGCTTTGCTTTAACTTGGTCCAAGTCTCGAAGTTGACAAACGCGTCCTCAGAAAAGAAGAGTTGGAAGAGGGACGAAAGCGCTGTGCCGGGGAGCAAGAACGCCTCCGGTACGCTGCGATACGTGGCCCATAAGTTTATCCCGATTGCAGGAAGTGTGAAATCGCATTCACTGCATACGTATATACCAATTTTCTATAAGTTTCAACTAAAGGTATTTTTTTCTTTTTTTTAAGCGAAGCTTTCTTTGCCTCTTTCTTGGACTTTTCCACTGCTGCTGCTACCTTGCACGCCGCGTCGGGGGGTGGTTGATAGCTCAGGGCAGGGGTGCGGGAGACAAGATAGCCGACGTCAACGACGTTTCGGTGGAGCGGGGCTACAGTGCCCTCTGACGCGCCCTGGGGTAGAGTTACTGCATAGGCTACCTTTATAGGCTCCCGTTATAGGCTCCCTAAACGGAGCCTATATTTTGGGGACGCAAGAATGCCCTCTGGACACCGTAATTAGGAGTGACAACCCCCAAAAGCATTGCAGGAGCTGCTCTTGCCGCGTTCGTGCTCACGCACAGCAGCAGGTGGTATTCTTACACCGTGATCCCGTACCAACGCAGTCAGTAAACGGATGATTAGCCCTGCGCTCGTGGCAGTTCACCTTACATGACACGGGAGAAAGAAAATGCGTAGTCAGAAAGCATTGCTCATTTGGGCTCTCTTCAGTAAAGGAAGGAGTGAATCAATGACACGTTTCTATGTTCTAGCTGTGTGCTACGTGGACAAACACAGTTGTTTGTCCACATTTAACATCACATCACGACTCTCGTATGCCGCCATCGTCATCGCCAAATACCGTCAATGAACGCAAACAACAAAGAAAGCTTCACTTAGATCGAATCCCACAGTGCATAGGATATGCATATATTTCTTTAGAGCGCAGCTCTTAGGCGCCCATTGCTGCGTTGAGCATCGGCGTCCCTCGGCGTAACCGAGCGAACGAGCACAGCGAAGGATGAAAGAGTGAACGCGGCGCGCAGGGGGGATGAAAGACGGCGAGAGCGAGAAGAGCGCGAGGTGAAAAGCGGAGGAGGAGGGTGCAGCGGAAGCATGAGGAAAGGCGAGGAGGAGAGTATGGCGAAAGGGTGCAGAGGAAAGCGGAGTGCCGCACGAGACGTACTGCGTGGCGGCGACCAGGCATCCGGCGAGCGCGTCCACCGATACCATCATAATCAGCCTATATTTATTTATGTACACTGCAGGACGAAGGGCTCTCCCTGCGATCTCCAATTACCCCTCTCTTGCGCTAGCCGATTCCAACTTGCGCCTGCAAATTTACTATCTTCATCACCCCACCTAATTTTCTGCCGTCCTCGTCTGCGCTTCCCTTCTCTTGGTATCATTCTGTAACTCTAATGGTCCACCGGTTATCCATCCTAGTGATCCTACGCATTGCATGGCTTGTCCAGCTCCATTTTTTCCTCTTAACATCAACTAGAATATCGGTACCGATACCATATATCGAAACAAAGCGCTGGCGTGGGCTTCGGAACCACTACGCATGCGCTACTTCGCCTGCGAAGCCACCGCTAAGGAATGCGCTCCGCGAGAGCCACACGTTCCCGTGTTCACGCTTTCTTTCTGAACAATGAGCGATGCAACTGGTGGAAATGCTTCATCTGCCGCTGCTGCTAAACGAGATATACATGGAGTATAGCATACCAGGTACAAAACTCCGGTCGTCCTCTCTGCCTTTCTGACATTAAAATATTTTTCTATCTCTATCTCTCCCTAGCTCTTCACGACACTGCTCACACAAACCTGAAATATACGGAATGAACGAAAGGCTAGAAAAACAAGGAATATCATTACATATGCACAAGTGAAAAAGAAACGGTATAATGACGTAAAACCCATTGTCGGAGGCTTTACGCTTTCTGAATATATCGCGCCGCGCTGTCCAAAGTCACGTTCACGTTCGACGAACGAAACAAGCGCCACTCTACTGATCGTACTCCATGAAGTATAGCAACATGATCGTGCCGGGCGGCTTATAGTCAGACGTCACATCTTTTTAAGTTACGGGAGCCTGGTCTGTGACGACACAAATGAGCCGGCGATACGTCGGGCGCTGAGCACCGCACTCCGCAGAGTCCGCACGTAAGAATGAGGTCGCGGGGCCGTAGCCTTCACGCGCACGCGGCCCTTCCGCACAGCCGTTGGTTGCTCCGCGCTCCTCCTTCGAGGCAAGCGCCCGGCAACAGCGTCATCCGTCGAGCCGATGACCGGCCGGCAAGCAGAGGAAGAGTGGGCTGCTGAAAGGGATCACATGGTTCTGCTACGGGAGGGGCGTAACCCGAAAGCTGCGACGTCGAAGCGAGCCCACGCTGTGGGTTGGCCGTTCGCGTCTGAGTTTTCGGCTGCAGCACAGCGAGACGGACGACACACACTAGACACCGAGGACTGCAAAGTGGGTCAATGCGCTGGAAGTACCAAATTGAATTTGGACGCAGTAACAGATGAATGTCGAGGGACAAGGACAGATCGTAAGCCGCTCGATCGGATTGACAAAGAAGCCAGACCGCGAACTTCGTACATGCACGGCGATCGGGACACCGGTGCATATATTATCAAAGCACACGGATCGTACACGTTAATGAAACTGCCGTCACCATCAAATTATTATTAGTACTAGGTGGTCAAAAAGAAATTATGACAATGTCTTCTTTCTCTACTGCTGCTGCTACTAAATACTATACTACCACATATAAACATGAATAAAAAACGATAACAGTAATAACAGTAACAATAATGTACCTGAGCACCGACAAGAGCACGAACACGTGTAACACCCCCCCCCCCCCCCCCGCAAAAAAAAAAACGAAAAAATGGCATGCTTTATTTTTCACTGATCAATAAAGAAAACATTGGTGACTGCGGTACTGTTCAAGAAAAAAAATACAAGAATTGTCAAATATGAGCTGACACAGCCTTCTGTCGATATCAACTGCCAGGTTGGAGCTGGAGACGTAACAAAATTGACTAAACAAGCGTCTTCATGACGGGTTCCGTACAGAAAGGCTGGAAGGCGAGGAAGTGTACGTACAGAGGATGCCAATTTGGACGGGAACACCGCATCTACGCATGAAACGATGATTACTGCAGAAGCGCGAGATGGAACACTAATGCGCGTTATCATGTGTTCGAGAAAGTCCGTGCGTTGTACCTTTTTCCTTCCCATTGCAAAAATAAAGGGCACCTGACAGCCTGAAAGGCAAACCAAACATTCCCTTTCATGTTGGTGGACGGCATGCAACATGCTCGGTCATTTCGGTGCGCATAGCCGTATGACGAGAAGCTTTAACAATACGAATTACGTGTATACAGCAGGAGGAAACGAGACATTTGTGCCGTATTACTGACTTCGAATTATTTACATCGCTGCGACAACACTGTCTCTGTCGATCACCACGCAGTCAACTGAAAATGCCAGCACTTCTCGCACGACAACTGTGCGCCAAGCCAACAAAAGGAAGTCGGGGCATATCCGCGAACTCATAGGAAGTCAGCGAAATGTATGCCCTGGAGTTAATAAGGAGGTCATCCGCTCTCGCGCGAGGGGAGAGTGACCTGCTTCTCTTTCGGTGCCACGCAGGTTCAGGCGCAGAACATGGAGGTGGTGGTGGTGGTGGTGGGAAGGAAAAAGTGGAACGAAGCAGTGCGCGCTGCGACCCGTGATCTCTGGGATATCGCGACAAAGAGCATGTACAAGGCGTGTACGCAGCGGATTATTCTGTGAATAGTCTGTCCGGAACTTGTGTACCCCGAAAGATCCGAGTGCAGGAGATGGGATGTGCCGCGACTATATATATTTATCTCCATCTTAGAGGACACTGGATTATCCGATCGCGGTGATGATATGACATATATAGAAGAAAGGCTGGAAGGCGAAGAAGTGTACGTACAGAGGGTGCCAATTTTTTTTTTTAAAGATACCTTACAGGCCCCTAGAGGCATTTGGACAGGAATTTGGACAGGAACACTCCATCTACGCATTCAAATGATGATTACTGCAGAAGCGCGAGATGGAACACTAATGCGCGTTATCATGTGTTCGAGAAAGTATCCGTGCGTTGTACTTTTTTCCTTCCCATTGCAAAAATAAAGGGCATCTGACAGCCTGAAACGCGAATCAACCGTTCGCTTTCATGTGCAGTGGAATACTGCACATACAAGGCCCACCAGACTGCACAGACAAGGCGCACCTTCGCTGCAACTCGGACCTCCGGCCGGACTGCACCGACGCGATGTGTCTCTTGTGTGTCGGTTATGGTTGGGAGTTGCCTTTACGAAAGCTTATTCAACACTGATTGCAATGACTGACAGTCCTGCATGTGATGTCTGCGGATGTGAGGAGAACATTGACCACTTATTTGTGCCGCTGTCTTCAATTTGAGGCAGAAAGACAATGTATGATTATGCATTCAGGAAACTAGACGATCGTCCTCCGAATGAACAGGCTATACTAGAACACCGTCCCCACCGATCATCGGGCTCAGAAGGCAGTGAAGGCACTTTTGTGCTTTCTGAGAGCGTCTGGTTTGTGCGAGCGCCTTTGACTCTGTAGTACGGTCCGTGCACGTCTCCATACCCCCCACCATCTGTCTCTCTATCTCCCTTCTTTCTCTTCCCATTCTCCCTTCCCCCAGCGTAGGGTAGCCAACCGGACTATTGACTGGTTAACATCCCTGCCTTCCTTACCTTCCTTACACACACACACACACACACACACACACACACACACACACACACACACACACACACACACACACACACACACACACACACACACACACACACACACACACATTATATATATATATATATATATATATTATTATTTACAGATTATACCGTATGTGTCAGCCTCACCTTCTCGAGGTCTCATGAGCTGCAGTGTATAGGCAATAAAAGACGGAAAGCCTTGTTTCTCCCATGGGAACATCAGTGATCTGGCTAATTGCCTGTGCTGCTATTTTTCCACTTACGTGCATGCATTTACCTTGATCGCACGATTTAGTACTATGAGGTAACTTAGCATGCGAATATATATATATATATATATATATATATATATATATATATATATATATATATAAACGTACAAATAGAAAGAGACACCCCTTACGTTAGCGTTAAATTTGTATAATATAATAGTACAGAGAGCAGTAATAGTGTAATCGCAAAAGCGGTAGAAAGGAAATGGCTTGAATAGCGTTTTTTTGTATAATTTATTTTTCCTTACGTGGAAACAATGTTCGTTTTTGTGTAACAGAAAAAAAAATTAGAATTTCATCTGTTCTGCTATTTTCTTTGCTAAGGTATACGAGCCACTTCAGCTTGGCACAGAATGCCTTGAACCATGCAATGCAGGAAGTTCGCGTGTGCTCGAAGGCCCGACTTAGGCCCTTAAATGGTCTTACACCGGCGTAACGAAAGCCCGGGCCGACCCGGGTTTTCGTTTCGGCCCGGGCCCGTGCAGTGGTCTAGTTGACGTAGCCGGTACGCTTGTAGTGAAATAGGGGTTCCTGAGTGCCACGGCTGCCGCTAAGGCGCCCATTGTTAATCTGGCAATTAATTCATTGAAATCTCGTCTTCTCGGCGCTTTCTGGGCATTCAGGTATATGATCAGGGCAATGAGTATGGCGCGCACAACACATTCTTGCTTATTCTGCAGTATATACACAACGCGGCGTAGGTCTGGTGATTAGGCAAATGTTTTGCATTAAAGAAAATAAATATAAAATAACGCGGATACAGAACCCGTCATTTCCATCATCGGGGACCGGATCGTTTCAACTGCATGAAGATACGATAAGCCGTCATAACAAACTTTGGCTGAGTGCCCGCAGTTTTGAATATTTCGAGTTCAGCGTCAAAAGTACAGTTCGCTTCTAAATTTGTCCGATGAGGAATGCAGTGAGTAACCCATGCGATGGTTACAATATCAAGCAGAGTAAACAAACAACCCTCGGTGGAATTTGCGGCGTAAATCCAGACGTCGCTGCATGCGCAGGTGCCGGAAGACGCGGACACATTATGTCACGTGGTTTCCCTTCGATGCTGTAGACGCCAGTGTGAAAAACAGTGCTGACGGCGATGTCCTGCTGTATATAGCTTCGCAAAAGGGTTCGCGGGTAGTCACTCGCAATCAGGAAAAGACGGCGCTAGAAAATTAATAAGCTCTAATATAAACTTAGCACGAACTACATAATTAGTAATTAACTTAGTTATTTATGTAAAGTCAGAGAAGTCGGCTTGAGATACCCTATACACATGTTGGGGAAGGGTTTACGAAAGAGGGTTACAGGATGATTATGACAATAATGTAGTGCATGGAGCGGTGATGCAGCGGTCAACACGTACAGGACCATGTTTATTGAGCCTATAGTTCTGCGGGTCTTGTAAACATTGTAGCATGGCCAGTGCAGTTGCTGTAGTGTATCTCGGGTGCCTGCAAATAATTATGGCGGCAACGATGATGGTACGACGGGGCTACTTGCGCTGTACTGTTTTTTAGACGACATCCTTCTCTAGCTTGAATGCCTAGTTTTCTGTGGTGCTGCATACGCGCGCTTTTTCTTTTCTTTTTTTTCTCCCGCTAATTCCTTTCCAAGTGATTGGTTCCACTGTGCCTTCACTTTCGAAACTGCAGAAATGCTGGCACTCGTGCGCTTGTTTCACACTGACGCCATTGCACACAGCACATGTTCCTTCACTGCATCTTGTGCTGTGCGTGCTTGCTTGCTGTCTCGGCGCAAGCCCAGTCGCTTCCTCTGACTCGCATTCGATTCCATGGTAGTCAAAATATCTGTCCTGCGCTTTCCAGCAGATGCCCACTACAGCGAACCCATCAATTTCCCGAGTCCAGCACCAGAATCTTGCCGCAGCAGCCCTTCTTCCGAAGCTGCCTCTGCTGGTGAAGGTCGTACTCAAGAGCCTTGTACGTCAGATGAAGTGATTTGGCTTCGTGGAAGATTTCGCGAGCAGTTCCTCGGGAGAACGAAAAGGCGGCGCGAGAAACAGAATAAACAAGTTGGGCAGACTCCACGCATAATGTGGGAGTCGGTGATAAGCGAATCTTTCTTTAGTGTTTGCGCAAATATTAAGGCTCTCGCTTTCTGACTTAGCGCCAAAAACACGGCGGCGCCGATGCATTCTTACTGTGATGCGTGGAATTTCGATGTGCTCTCGCTCGCGTATTCGGGTTCTTTCAGTGCGTATAAGTCTGAAAAAGTCTCCAGCTTGTGTGTTCGTTCACTTTCGAAGGAAATGTGGTCCTTTCTTCAAACAAAGTTGCAGAGGGACACTTAAGGACACTTACACTGTATTCGGAGCAAATGCATCGGTCAGGCTGCTGAGCCTTTCGCTCTTTCTTCGATTTTTGTACATGTACAGAAATAAATCAATTAAGAAGAAAGAAAGAAAGACACTCGAGAGCAACATGTAAGTTAGTTTCGACTATAGTAATATATTCGTTCTCTCGTATAACGGGAAAAGATCAGCTATATATAGCTGGAGCGAAATGACGAATAAACTTTCGTTTCTTGAATTTCGCGCCTATACCAGCATCGGTACGTCAGTGTGAATGTGATGTCACGGATTTCAACGTATTTTCCCGTATCTGGGCCATGTTGGCACAGAAAGCGTTCGTGAAACTTGTGTAGTCGAGTGTTCGGTTCTTCTAGTAAAGCAATACAGTCATTCTTCACTTAGACCCGTCTAGACGTTTCCAAAATTCATGATGTCGCGACAAGCTGGTGCATGAATTTTATGGAGGTGGCCCCGCCAGCCGTCTCTGGTTTTCTTGCGTCTTTTCCTGGCTTACCAAGACTACTCTCAGGCTAAGACGCGGTCGTTTTTCTATCGGCAGAGGTGTAATTTACTAACGCGCAAAGCCATGATAATGATGAATGATTCACTGGCCTCCCCTTTGAAACGGGGCGGTGACACATAGTCACCTAACCTGCGTGATTTAATCAGGTGTGCTATACATGTTTTTATATAGCATTTTTGTATACATTTCATTACTCTTTTTTTTTCCCTCAATATCAAACTTGTATCTCTACCTATGACTAAGAGATCAAATCAGATCGTATCAATCTCTTCCCTGCTTTTTTTCCCCACCAATACTCTAAACGTCTCTTGCTTATCTCGACTGCTGACCGGTTGATGCTTCCGTCCACTTTAAACCCAAGCGCTTCTGGAAGGTGTACGTTACTTGCGTTTCGCACTGGGTGAATCTCTTCGCATTCCATTAGGATTTGTTGAGTGGTCTCCGGATCTTTACTGCAGCATACACATGCCTCATCTAGTTCCGAATATTTGCTCCGGTATGTTTCGGACCTTAGGCAACCTGCTCGAGCCTCAAATAGCAAGGCACTGCCCTTTGTGTTATCGTACAGATTTTCCCTTCTTTCCCACTCAAAGCAGCGCAGCAATATTTGTCGTGATTACAGTGACAACAACGACGACAACGATACAGCGACGTTAACGACGATGACAACAATGACAACAATGATAACGACGGCACAACGACGACAACGACAAGGTCAGACGTCGCGGGATCGGATTCATGAATAGGTGAAACAAGATTTGGTGGAACATTGTGACAATGGAACACAAGTGGAACATTATGACAATGAAAATTATGGCAACACCTGCAGCAAACGCAAAGAAAACTGAACAAATTACCCTTAACCGCTAATGCAGTAATAATTTGAACCATCCTCCGCCAACGACGTCATCCGGTGATTTACTTTTACGTCCCACAATGGTTACTTATTGACTCTGAGAAACAGGGAGTTTAATGATGAGAAATGCCCCCATCGAGGTACATACATTTCTCCCCTCAGCTACACTGCGCTGTGGGAAGAGAAGGAAAGAGGAGCATGATGGATGACAATGGGTATAGAGGGAAGATGCGAAGCGCTAGTATAGGTCTGCTCAAAGCCTGCATTGCCCAAATTCGTACTCATTAAAAAAATCGAGTGAGGCCTGAAAACTATACTTACAGACTCTCCAAGCACCGACCTAATTTCGACCACCTGATGACCTATCTCATTTTTGCGTCACGCTCTCATTGGAATGTGGCCGCCACCGGCCACGTAAAAACATGACTTCAATGTCAGCATCTGATCGCTGTAGCAGTCGAGCCACAGCGGTTGGTCCGATAAAATAAATTAGTTTTTTTTTTTTTTTTCACGGTTTGACAGAAAGGAATTTGCGCGCTCTTCCCACATACGCGTCACATTAGGTCAACTAATGCTGTCGTACTTACACTATATTCCACAGCTTCATACGGCACGTTGTTCGAAGTGCACATGGTGCGGGATACCTTCACATATGACGCATTTTTCTATTGCACGAACTTTTTTCGTCGTTAGACGGCTCAATGCTTTGGGAGGGCTGGCTTCCATGAACTTCAGAGATAAAGTTGAGTCATTGTATCGAAGCAGAAAAAGCCAGCACGTACACCCTCGTAAACACGTCGAGGGGTGAAACGTTGCTGACGCACGAACCAGTAACAAAATGCAATAACCGAAAGCACGGCAAAGCTGTCAAACTGCGTCAAACGTGCGCGCGCTCACGCACTGCAAAGCGACGGCGCTGCTACGCGGAAGTGTGCTGACCCGCTAGAGAGCCGGCGCACAAACGCCTTCTTCGCACAGTTCGTTAACAACCGCCGCTAGCCCGCTCGGTTGACGGGTCGCCATCGCTATGCGAGGAGAAGACAACGCACCTGACGCGACCTAATGGCATCATCAGCTTATGCGTCAAATAAAAATCGACTGTTCAGAGTCAAGAAGCGAAGGCGACCGCGCTCCGAGAGCAGACGACGCGCGTGCGACGCACTCGATCCTTCAGCTGAAGAAGCGAAAGCGTGCGACACTCACCTGCGCCGAGGGCGAGGATCAAGGGCGACTGAGCCTAGAAACCCAGCGCTCCGGTGACACCAATTTTCGCGCCTTTGGGTCGAGGGAGAACCAACTGTCTTGGCTCCGACGGGGGACGCGGCTAAATCGAGTACCCCGCGCACCGCAAACGCACGCTCCTCGCAAACCGTCGGCGTCCGTGCCGTCCGCCCCGACCGTAAACACTATACGGACGCTCGCGCGGGAAGGAGCTACCACGGTGGGAGGCGAATGTTCCGCTTACGAACTGGCACTCGCGTGCCAGGCCGTAGCTGAGGGGATTCTACGACGCCACGCACAGTTGAGCGGGCTAGTGGGTGCGCGCAACACTTTCCCCGCGCGGGCGCCGTGCGTGATCCCTTCACGAGGCCCACTTTTACGCTGTTCTTTCTTTCTTTCTTTCTTTCGTTGGCCGCCTGCTTTTAGAACGACGAGAGTGCGGCACGGAGCTAAACGTTGCCAGAAGAGTTCGGCGCGCTTTATTGTGAACTGACACAACGCTGACGCAACGTCCCTTCTCCGAGTTCCCTCGCACGCGTGGCATACGCGAACAACTTCTTGTTGGCACGGTTGACGCTTGAGCGCGGTCTCGTGCGACGAGTTCACAGTGGATGTCGACATTGCGCGACCTTCCCGAGGACGATGTCCTGTGCCCCAACTATTGTCCGCTGCTCTAGAAGGATTGGGCGAAGCTAACGGTTGGGTCGTGGCAGAAAAAGGTGTCCCGTCCCCCGTCGGTTTCTGCTGAATCATTGAGCCAAAATCCAGTGTATCCTACGGCAGATCGTCGAGAAAAGACTGGCGGGTTGATTTTGCGACGTCGCTATATACGGGAAAGATGCTCTGCGTAAGTTTGATGGTTTCCATGTTTCGACGTGACGGCCAGGGGGTGCTTTGTACGCCTATTTAGCACCCATGTAATTAATGGTGCTAACTTGTTTAAACACTCATTTAACACCCATGCATAAGGATGCTAAATTGATGTTTTAATATTTACATCAGTTGCTGCGCCCTTTAAGCACTTAATCAGTTTGATGATAGACATATTTTAGGAATAACTAGTTTAATAAATAATAGAGGTGGGCGAATATCAACTTTTTCGAATAAGAATATTAACTATCAAATATCGAATCGAATGTCGAATAGTAGGTAAATGCAGACGCATACATTTACAGAAGGAATATTTATTTCGGTGTAATCAGGAATACGTCTATACTGACTATTGCAAAAAATACATTTTCTATCAAGGACAAAACATCAGTTTTAATCACAAGATCAATAATTGTCGTTAAAAAAGTCGCAGTTTCGCCAGAAAGGCGAAGCGTCGATTGCGATAGCAAATTAGTGGACGAAGTAAGACTATTAGTTTTATCGGCCGTATAAACTTGTAAACATTCGCTTATTCACGAAATTAGCAAACATGACGTGTCACGCGCGCACGAGCAAACACGAACACATCTCACTCGATGACCGCGCACACTCGCTGTCAAAGCGCTGGAGTGAGAAAGCGTGGCAGCTGCAGCGGGCGAATTCACCTTTGTGCTGCCTCTCGCTTCAACGCGAACTAAGCGGCGAGAACACAGCGCACACGAAGCTAGCAGCATTCGGCGCACTCTGTCCCCATCGCAGATCGCTTTCAAGACAGGGCCAGCGCGGCCGCGCCATACGCAGCCGCCGCCATGGAGAGTAGAGCACCTCCCCCCGGTGCCTTGCGCGCGACGGAAGACGGCGCGCTTCCTCCCCGCTTTCCTCCCTCGCGCGCGCGATCGTCGATTCACCCTCGCGCGCTTTCACTCGCACACACAGCGTATATATAAGGCGCGTGGCGACGTTGTTATTCGCCCTTGGACGGACGCTCGACGGAACATCACGGACGCCCTGAACGGACGGACGGACGCCCTTGACGGAACATCACGGCGACACCGACGACGGCAGCAGAAATGCGCCTGTAGTGTCCATATATTTGCTATCTCAATAAAAACCGTCTCTCAAGTCAAAATACTCAACTCAAAAATAGTCTCTCAAGACCTTTAGAGATTGTCTTCACACAAGCTTTCTAAGAAAGAATGGCTGTTGTATATAACTGGCTTTCAAAAACGCTAAATAAAAGAAAGGAATGCGAAGCTGTAGAAAAAGAAGAAAAGCTGCTGAAGGACTTGTGTGTCCGTTAACATGTGTAAAAAAGCCCGTTGCAAGGAAAACATCACATGCAGGTTGCAGCGTAAAATATAAAACTGCTACACGACTAGACTGCCAAAAACAATTAATGACAAACTACACGCAAAAGTTGTCATGTGGGCTTCCTCTGCGAAAACGAAAACAGAGCTTGCATTACTCATTATGTTTTTGCATTGCTCCGAAACCTTTTGTCGTTGTCTCACTTCTGATAATCTGTGAATTGGATATACCTTGTCCCCTAACAATAGAGAATTTAGGTTATAGGGGACGCAAGCCACTTGCGTCCCCTAATTTAAAACTCTATATAATGGTCATCATCTGTTTTGCTTGCCTTTCCTTTCTTTAACGCTGCGCGCCCGGTACTTCCAGATCATGTGCGGCATGCGTGTTATCGGCGTGACGTATATCCTTCCTGACAGGAAAGTAGCGGGCGCAGAGTATTCAAGAAAGGAAACCGCAAGCAAAGCAGACGACGATTATTCACTCTAAAAAAAAAAACTTTACTCCCTTTGGAGCGTATATTGTTCCCAAACAATAATCGCCATCCACCTCTCTTGCATTTCCTTTCTTGAAAGCACCATGTCACGCTGATAACGTGCATGCCGCTCGTGACCTCCTCTGGGGCGCTATATAAGCTGAACATCGTCGAATTCCGCCGTATTGTCGAATACGGCGATACGATAATCAGATCTTTTCTGATCTGATTGGTCCAAAGGGCTGCTACAGCTTCTCTGATTTGGCCATTGCAGAATTCGACAATATGACGGAATTTGACAATGTCGAAATATCACCCCTGGAAATACCGAGTATACGCAGCGGGAAAGAAAAGAACGGCGCGAAAGATATAGACGACTGTTATTGTTTGAGGACAAGATACGCCCCTATAGGAGTGTAAACATTTTTTTTAAAACTGAATTATGAAAAATTTTGCAGGTGTCACGGCAACGAAACACCACTCTATCTATACGGCCTTGTGCAACGCTGCGGCAAATTTTCACTTGTCCCACATCGGCACCTGCACGCCGGATTGTTGCAACAACAAAATCGTTCGGTTAATTGCTGTATATATCACTGGTGGTAATCACTATCACTCTTGCCTGCAGAAGGTTCCGCGTTCTACCTTATTATAGCCTAACTTAGTCAACGTGCAGCTCCGTCACTGCGCCAGACAATTGAAACAGAACACCGAATCAATAAGTCATCGTATGTGCGCTTCGACTTTTTCAGCAAGGGAAAAAAATATCGCTACCGTAAAAGGCTCAGAGAGAAGTTTACCGCCGCAAGTAGTCCTGGCGTTGATAAAAGCATTATCCGTGCTTCCATGCGAAGATAGAGACTTGGACGGGCATGGTTAAGAGCATAGGAAAATATTCCATGGCATTCTTCCAGCAGCGCAAAAACACGTCGCGGTCAGGAGATAAAAAGGCAAATAAACACAGCCACCGGGAACCTCTACACACTTGCCTTCTACAAAACCAGCAAGAAAAAAAAAAATGTTTTATCAGATTCACGCAATAAGCACTTCGTCGCTTGAGCGGCATCCTTCAAAGTTGTTTACCGCCAAGATTAACGCCTCCCGCGTTATTCTACCACGCAGCGCTCTATATGTGGTATTATTCTGGGCTGCAGCAACCATATATACAACGTACTGTCGTATAATGAACCGATCATGCAAACGGAAACACCAAGAGACGAATGCTTGCGCCAAGTCACCGTGCGACGCAAAAGTCCGCAAAAGTCACACTAAGAACGGAGTTGTCGACTACTCTTTCGCAGCTATATCTCTCTGCATTTGTACAGAAGAAATGCAGAGCTTATCAGTCATAGAAAATAAAGGGCTCAATTTGCGCCGCGCCGATATGGCGTCACAGAGTGTTTCAGCGAACACTTTCAACATTTTTTAAAGGTTACCTGTGGCAGATAGCACAATTCTAGTTCATGAGCTAGTCTACTCGAAGAGGCGGACATATTACTTGCACAAAAAATTGAAATGCACAATCGACTAATTAACAAAGCCACTAATTAAGCTTTTACTAATTAATTGTAATTGATGTGTAATTGTAATAATTAATTGTCATTGAATTTGTAAATTACAATATGGGCCATACGGTAATTAGCTAAAAACTTCATTAGTGCGTTTTCGTTAATTAGTCGATTATGCATTTCAATTATTTCTGCAAGTAATGTCCGCCTCTTCGAGTAGACCAGCTCATGAACTAGAATTGTGTTACCTGCCACAGGCAACCTTTAAAAATGTTTTAATGTGTTCGCTGAAACACCCTGTATATTTATTCTGCAGAAGTCGACAAGATCGATTCTCTTTCCTTTTTTCTTCTTTTTTTTCATGTAGGTATGAATGAAGCTTTATTTCCCATGGAACAATGGAGGAATGTGAGAAAAAAGCCGCATAGAGACAGCTTCACAACCCTCAACCCCCAGACGACATATGACAGCGAGACAAGGCAGCAATACATACACACGCAATAATAATTGTCTATCATGGATATATATATATATATATATATATATATATATATATATATATATATCAATAATTATATAACTATTTCACCCTTTAAGTGAAACAAGAACGCCACGCTTACGAATGTGCAGCAGCTATGAGCCGTTGAGCCTTTTTGCGATAGCAATTATATGGACACTCCAAAGCAGATTTCTGCCGTCGGCGTCGCCGTTGCCGTCGACGTCAAACGGCGATGAAATCGTCGCCGCGTGCCGTGTGCTGTATGTGCGAGTGAAAGGGCGCGAGGGACGCGCGCTTTCACGGGGAGTGAACCCACGGCGGAGAGCAAACGCGCGTTCTGTGCCGTGCTCCCTTAAGGGCTGATGATGATAAGTGGTTCTTGAGGGAAAGGGAAAGGGGCTGCAGAAGTAGGCGTCTCTTTCCTCCTTTACAATCACCAAACATGTAGAGCAAACGCGCCTTCTTCTGACGCGCGAAAGGCCGTGGGGGGGGAGGGGGGGGGGGGCGACGTTTAGCTGGGGCGGCAAGTGCGTATTTATATCAGAGGCTCCGGCAACAGTCACCAACGCCGCACGCATTTTCTGCGAAAACGGGCAAAACGCCGACGGTGTCGACAACAGTTCTGCGTGTTGCCGGTGCTGCTGCATGTCCAAGTTTATACAGCTGATAAAGCTAATATCATTACTCCGTATAGCTCTCTACAAATTTGCTATCGCAATTGATGCTTCGCCTTTCAGGTGAAACTGCGACAACTTTTTTCTGAGTACGCTGATCAACTTTTCAAAGACAAGTGTATAATATGCTGCTAAAAAAGCATTTGAGGCCTCGACACAAATTATACTGCGAAGGCGATAATCGAGACCACCATACGGCGGAAATGGCAAGTTAGGTGAAAGGCGACGACCGTCACATGAGGTGCAGCTCCTTTTTCAAGCGAAGCTTGTATACGCTAGCCTGCGCCGGCGATGTAACGCTAAAAAAAAAGAAACTGCTCTCACAGCAGGACCTTACTTTTACGTGCAACACACGCCAAGTCACTTGGACAAACACCATTCAAGACTTGGGAAGCGATCACTACATCATTTCCATAGCAGCAGAAGACGGCCCGCAGGAACACAATGCCGGTCGCCAAATGAAGATCACCAACTGGAATCAACTACGCAAACATCGTGACAAACAACAGGTGGCAGACATCAAAGACATAGACCGATGGACCGACCTACTGCGGTGGGACATCGAGCGCGTGACGCAAACGATCCCGTCGAAAGCTGGGTTCGATACAATAGACTCCCGGTTACTGCACATGTGGGAAGCCAAGACTCACCTGCAGCGCCGATGGAAACAACAGAGACACAATAGGAGACTGCGTAAACGGATAGCGCAGCTCAATAAACAAATAGAAAAGCACGGGCTTACCATGCAACAACAACAATGGGAAGAGAAATGCGCGGAGAGATAGACGGTCAACTCACCACGCGTGGCACGTGGCAGATGCTGCGGTACCTGATAGATCCCGCCAACACCAAGACCACACACATGCAAGGCATATGCAAAACCATACACGCTTACGGGGGAACGGAACAACAATTCTTACGGGATGCGACTCCTTTACATATCCCAAACGCCACCGCTAATACAACCGGACTACACGGGAGCAAGCAATGCCACCCTGGACGCGGAATTCTCCGTTGCCGAAATCCAGGCGGCCCTCGTCAAACTCAACACCAAGTCGGCCCCTGGCCCCGATCGAATATCCAATAGGGCACTGCGCAATCTCGATTACGGATCAATTGAGAAACTCACAAAATACATTAACGAGTGTTGGGCGCGCGGCAAGCTACCCCAGCAATGGAAAGAAGCAAAGATCATACTGATACCGAAACCCGGCAAGAAATTACAGCTGGAGAACCTGCGCCCCATCTCCCTCACGTCCTGCCTGGGCAAGGTGATGGAGCACGCGTTTCTCAATATACACTCACGGATTACCTCGAGGACAACGAATTATTTCCACACACCATGATTGGGTTCAGAAGACATATCTCCACGCAAGACGCCCTTCTGCGTGGAGATATGTCTTCTGAACCAACTCATAGACAATCCGGGGCGCTCGACGAGAGCCATCCTCGGGCTGGACCTGAAGAAGGCCTTCGATAGCGTTCGCCACGATGCCATATTACGACAAATAGACAAGCTAAATCTCGGACTGCGAACGTACAACTACGTCCGAGACTTTCTCACGGGAAGAACAGCTCGCATGCGAGTGGGACAACTAGACTCAGATCAAATCAACATCGGGAGCTCGGGCACCCCGCAGGGCTCGGTCATCTCGCCGATGCTCTTCAACCTCGTCCTGATGGGGTTATCCGACCGATTGCTGCAAATCGAAGGACTGCACCACACGCTATACGCGGATGATATTACGATCTGGACGACAACGGGCAGCGACGGAGCGATCGAGCTACGTTTACAGGAGGCCATCCAGTGCGTGGAAAACTACCTGGTGGGCACGGGACTCGTCTGCTCGGCCGAAAAATCCGAACTGCTGCTATATAGACCGGTCAGAAAGGGGCGCCCACCTAAAGGCTACACCCCCCCCCCTCCCCCCGGGAAAGGAAGAGATTCAATTAACGGCATCAAACGGCCTACCCATCCCGATGGTAGACAAGATCCGGGTACTAGGAATGATGATTGAACACAAGGGCGGTAATGGCGATAGCACTTCGCAAGATAACGGCAAATGCCACCAGCACGATCATCCGACGCATCACCAACAAACACGCGGGCATGCGCGAAGGCAACGTCATACGACTCATACAAGCCTTCGTTATTTCTCAAATAACGTACACGGCAGCGTTTCACAACTGGACGGTTGCGGAAAGAAACAAGCTCAACGCCCTCATACGCAAGGCGTATACAAATGTGCGTTGGGACTTGCGCCCGGAGTGAGCACCACCAAGCTCCTAGAACTAGGCTTGCACAACACGCTCGAGGAACTCGTGGAGGCGCAACAAGTGTCCCAACTCGAGCGCCTATCCAAGACCCGCCCGGGCAGGCACGTGCTCGAAAAGCTCGGCATCACCACGGCGCCACGGCGCCATCACCACGGCGCGCGCGCTCGCTTCTTACGGCCTTCGCATCGGGGCTAGTTCATGCCTATCGCCGCTGCTTGGAGGGGGGCGCTGTGACCCCTTCCTGCTTAAAATCCCTTTCCTGCTTAAAATCCCTATATAAGAAAAGTACCGCCATGTATACTCTTTCCTCCGCCGTGTCCTCTCCTAAAGCGCTTGCTTTTTTCTTTACTTTTTGCTTGCGAAAGCCAAGTCGACGGTGGCGCACCTAGAAAGTCCACGTTGAAGCTTTCAGGCCGGGTGCGCGCCGCCGCCGCCGCCGCCGGCGGCGACTGCGGCTGCGCAGAGGACTTTCAACATGGCTCTGAAAAAAAGAAAATATAAAGAAGTGAAAAGCGCGCGCTATCATCGTCCAATCGGAGATACAGGAGAGAGAGAAGCGGCGTTTATCAAAGGATGGCGGTACTTTTCTCATATAGGGACTTTAACCCTGCTCAGCTGCTCCCAGCCGATCTGTGCAGCGCGCGCAACGCTGGAAGATTGGGTCGGGCGCGCTTCTTACCTCACCGTGCATTCAAATACAAGTCGCCTAATTGTAGAGGACGCGTAAATGGTTAATCTAGGCTTCTTATAAATGGATTAATACAGTGTAACTGTATTATATGTAACTGTACAGTGTAACTGTATTAATAACGCTGGAGTGCCAGGACCAGAAGCCTGGACAAAGACCTTACACCAACCCCACTCCAACCCTGTCTATATGTTGGAAGCTGTGCTATGAATCGGAAATCCGCAGGTTCAACAGGCGCTGAGCCGTGCTCCCTCTCAAGGGCTGCAGAAGATATAGCGCCAACCTTTCCCGTTCTCATAACGAACCACTTAGGCGCTGGTCCGGCGAGCCCGCAACATCTCCGTGGCCATTGAAGTCCTTTTATTGCGATAGCAATTATATGGACACTCAAAGCGGATTTCTGCCGTCGGCGACGCCGTCGCCGTGAGGTTCCGTATGACGTCAAACGGCGATGAAATCGTCGCCGCGCGCCGTGTGCTGTATGTGCGAGTGAAAACGAGCGAGGGACGCGCGCTTTCACGGGGAGCGAACGCACGTCGGAGAGCAAACGCGCGTTCTGCGCCATGCTTCCTAAAGGACTGCAGAATTATAAGCATCTCTTTCCTCCTTTACAATCACCATATATATATATATATATATATATATATATATATAGAGAGAGAGAGAGAGAGAGAGAGAGCAAACGCGACTTCTTCCGTCGCGCGAAAGGCCGTGGGGGGACGGGAGGGAGGAAGGGGAGGCGACGTTTAGCTGCGGCACCAAATGCGTATTTATATAAAAACGTTGCGAGTCAAGAAGGTGTTAAAGACTTCCGACGCTGCTCGACGAGTGTCCTGTTCTGATCTCGTCGAATACCTCCGAGCCGCCCCCAGAGTACAGTGCCTAGAATATACTTAATATACTTAAAGTATATTCTATATATATAGGCACTGTACACAGATCGAGGCACCGGCAACAGCCACCAACGCCGCGCGCGTTCGGAGCGAACGCGGGCAAAACGCCGACGTCGACGACAACAGTTCTGCGCGTTGCTGATGCTGCTGCATGTCCAAGTTTTCACAGCTGATAAAACTACTATCCTTACTCCGTATAGCTCTCTACTAATTTGCTATCGCAATTGATGCTTCGCCTTTCTGGTGAAACTGCGACATTTTTTTTTTTTACGACAATAAAGTTATTTCTCTCTCGCGCGCGCGCCTAGTGTTGGAGGTGGCGTTATCTCAAGCTCAGGAGACGCGTAGAAGCTACAGGTAGTACGTGAAGCTATGGTGGCTAGAAGTAGTGAAGCGTTCACTCACCGCTGCTGCCGCTCTTCATCCCGCCAGCGTTGTGACAGCGAGTGTCCGCAACCATCGAGCGAGATTTGTTCGTGTTTTTCTGTGCGCGCCTGATACCATGCTTGTTAATTTAATAAAGAAGTAAATGTTTACTGCAATTTACGCGGCCGACTAAGCTACAACCCTTCGTATTGGGAGCGAGGACTTACGGAGTCGCCATCTATCGGAAGCGCCTCGCTTGCGTAGTATGAGGGACAACGCGGCGAGCTCCTCATAGGTTTGGCTGTCAATAAAGACACCACGCGGGAGCCCTCCTGGACATTTCTGTAAGTACTCTCCAAACGAGGGATCTTTCTTACTGCCAAAATAATCATCTTGGGCAAACAGAAAGCGCAGAATATATTTTACCGTCACTATCTCTTTACCGAATACGTACAGCGGAGGTACAGTGCAGGTATACAGTGGACCGCGCGCCCACTGCGCGCGGCCGCCGCGATGAGTTCCCCGAACCAGCTTCTTGCGTGTAGTGTAGGCAATCGCTGAGAGCTGACTATGTGAAATGTGTTCTTATAGTGTGCTGTCTGTATAACCAAATGGAGCATAACAGAATGAAGCCTCAATGCAGCGATCGCACGGTTCGCAGCGACCGTCCTGCGCGTATGCATACATGTCCGCGCACGATGTTTCGCTTTCGCTACGAGCGCGTTTTCGCACCGTGCCGTGAGCTTTAGGCAGCAGCATATGAACATTTGACAGTACACAAGTAACCATTGTTGCGTGGACGCATTCAGAGCTGTTCAAAAATAATTTCGTTATATTCAGAGCTGTTCAAAAATAATTTCGTTATAACTATAGGGACTTCGACGCCTACGGCGACTTGTGATGTGCCATCGCGACGATTCGATCAGTCTTTTTTTATGTTCTTCTAAATTCTTGGACGTTTCAATATCGATTTTTTTTTCAAGTTGCGTCGCACTGTATGTTTATCGGTCTTCTCAGAGAGGAATTTCCCGCTGCACATTTTTGTTGATCTAGTACATTCATTGTGTGGTGCTAACACAAACATGAGCATATGCCATGCCTTTTTTTAGTGTGCTTCTTACCGTTTCCTTTCCATTCTGGTAAACCTGCCAGTATTCATAGACAAGTTCATAGACCAAAGCTTGATGACATTAGTCGGGCAGCGCGCGCAGGCGGGCGTCTCAGTGCGCGCTTTCTGCTACTCACCAAACATCGCAGCCCCAACGCCGTAGCAGAAATCTTCCTCGCGGAAGTGCTTGCTACACACCCGAGTTGTAGCCGATGGCTGCTTGCCTGTTCTAAGTTTCGCAATCCAAGCTACACGCAGCTTCTCGGCCTGCGGGTACATGTGAAGGCTGTACCGGGCTCCGTTGCGTACGCGTCTTGCGCTGTGGTATACCAAGCAATAGCCTACCATGTCGGACGCCTTCAAAGGCAACCACTACCTGTTACAATGTTTTCAAGTGTTGTCATGTAGACACCCTAAGCGGGCAAACATCACAACTTAATCAGAACCGTACTGGAGGTTGGACTAAAGTTTCGTTTTCAGCTCGCTTCGGCTCTTCCGAAGCAGACGACGCGGCCACTGTGCCCACGTGATCCCTCATACCACGCAACGCCTTCGTTGTACCACGTCACGCCGACGGTGGCGCCAGCTTTTCCAGTGGTGGAGCTCGCCCCCAATAGTTGTCCAATTGCTATCGCAATGTAAATTGCTATCGCAATCAATGCTTCGTCTTTCGGGAGAAATTGCGACATTTTTCTTTGGCTTGCACATCTCTCACCTGCCTATATTGGCAGCATCTCCTTTCCGTAATCGCGCACTTCAATATAAGGTTATATATTTAGAGCATCCTCGCTTTCTTGTTCTCCGGGCCAAAAGAGGACGCTCACAATCTTGATTCTGTACTTTTGCAACAAATATGACACAAAAAAACTGGGGACACCTCACGCGAGTGACATGCAAAAGCATGCGGTGTCCCTCTTGGCGTATATGTAACTCGTTGGTGCTTTACTCTGTTGTTTGTCCTGCTCATTGACCTAGGTCATGTCCAGCAATTGCTGCTCAACCCTAAGCATCATATTGAACGCCCACCGTTTCGGGAGCGTGCCTTTGTGCCACATGAATTGTTCATGGTGTTAAATGAAATGTCATTATTTGACGCAGAAGTTTGGGCTATAGTTGGGATATAGTTTGGGCTATAGACATCATAAAAAGCGCTAATGAAAGCTAACACAACTAAGATACATATAGACTGGACGGGCGCTAGTTCTGTGACGCTGGAGATACGCTTTCTCCTTTGCACATGAAAGGCCAGTGAAGGTGTACTCACACATGTATCAGTTTCGTTGCTAATGCAGAAGGCCTCGAAGATTTCTCTAGCTTGCCGAGCCGCAAAGCTGCGCAGGACACGGGTGCCCTGAAAGTCAGGCATGCACGAGCACCGCCGGCAGTGATCTGCCAAATGTTCGCCCGCCGCCAATGACTTAATAGCTGCGCGATGCTCTCTCAATCTTTCATTCAGACAGCGGCCGGTCTAGCCAACATAGCATTTACAACATGAAAGTTGGATCCGCGGTACACCACACCCACTCTGCACTCCACGAAACCTGTAGTGTGCTTTGTTGTGCATCCGGCCTCGGCAGCATCATTCACGATATTGCACATACGTGCAAGCTTACCAGGCGCCCGTCCTTTAAGCACCCGCCCAATTTGTATGTCTTTTCTTTGTGTTCGTGTTCCTTAGCGCTTGTTATGGTGTCCAAGTTCAGCCATTATTTGGTGGTGGCTATACACAGGCAGCTTGAAGTAGCTACTGTAATCACTTGTTCCAGTAAGTACTATAAGCCAAAGTGAAAGCGGTAGATGGTTCACTATATAGTACGCTCTATGCCCAAATTTAAATGACCTGTAAAACTCATATAGACTATTCTTTAAAAAAAGGGTATCTGACTACATACAGGGCGATGACGTCGTGTGCTTTTAGATGCGAAAGCGTCAACTGGCTCACTCTGCGAAAAAGCCGGCGTCCCGCGTCTGTAGCAGCGAAACGGCACCTAAATTCCCATTGGTTGCGACGCCACGCCACGAGAGCGCTTCGACGGAGCAGAGCGGGCGAAAGGCAACACCTGCTGGGGAGTAGTGCGTCAGGTGGTGCGTGAGGGGTGAGGGCATCGCCGCGACGCCAAATCACCCTCGCTCTCCGAAGCCTAGTGTTATCCACACGTCCCTCGTCCGCGCAAGCTCTCGCCTGCATTCTAACTGCGCCTCGGTAAGGCCAAATCATCAATAGTGGTTTAATGTGGCAAATGACACTTATCAAAACGCGCCAAGTATCTCAATGCGCTCGCTTGCCCGCGAAGTGTTCAAAACTCGAAGGACCGCTCACCGGCGTTCAATGGGACATTAATGCATGCTTTCGCATCTATAACTCATAAGAAGTGCTTAGGTGCCCTTGGATTTTTTTAACAATAAAGCTTGTTACTACTGCTATCTGGTTACATCCGATAAATATGAAATTGTTAAGACCTGAAACATTAGGACGTGGTAGCCAAGACAGCAGATAAGTTCGAACGTCTTGGTTCAGTGCTGGGAGCTAGAAGGGGGCAACATTAAAACAAAAATGTCCGCAAAAATCCAGACAGGGGTGCTATTCTAGACATTGTCTAATTCCGTCATATTGTCAAATTTGAGAATGGCGACATCTTGAGCCAATCAGAGAGGCCACAGCAGCCCTCAGGCTTCTCTGATTGGTTCAAAATGCCACCTCTACAGATATCAGCAATGTCCAGAATAGTACCCCAGCATGGAGGACTGCTTCAGAAGATAAGGCGCCAGTAGAGTAATAATAACACAAAAGGACAGCGGTACTACCAGCAATCACAAGTTCACAACAAAGCCTATAACATTCTGAAGATTCGATTGGGGATGCCATCATATATTGTGTGGAGAGACAACAAAATTCAGAGATTGCATTCAAAAAATTTCATGGCCCGATAAGATTCATGAGAGAGGACAAAGATGGTGCGGTCAGTATATTCGAAAAAGATGAGTGGCATTGGGAGAAGGAAATGATCGAATTTGGTGCAAGAAAAAATGAGGCTGGCTGAAGAAAACTGTAGGGTACCGGTGAGGAATCCAGGCCAAAACGGCAAATATTAATGCAGTAGAATCTGGGTATAAATGGTAATCGTTTAAACAAAATTGCCGGTTAAGTGGAAATGACTTCGTTAGGTTTGTATTCGAAAAATGTTTTAAAAATACATTCGTTAATCGGACAGTAAATGTTCGTAACTCCCTATAAACGGAACTACAGAATCAAGCTCTAAAGCGCCTTTTCTCTTTTTCCCGCATTGTTAAAAACCGCAGCGACGGCCTAGCGGCAAAACATCCGCATCATAGGTGGAAGGTACAGAGTTCAAATTTCGGTGCCACCGGAAACCCACCCGATCTTTTTCCAATGGGCAGATATCCCCTGGCCTGGTGCTCGGCTTCTTGTGTGGGTTCACATCTCGGAAGGGGGCCCTCTCCATTCTGTTTCTAATGAACTGCATGCAGGAAATGCTCTTAAAGGTGTATTAAGAGCATATGCGCTTCAAACCATGTGATTGGCCCCACCGTTCTGCCGCTGCGCCCATGCACCGATTTTGCGATTCGTGTCCAAGAACGCGCTGTGTTTTCAACCCAAAATTTTTTTTCGTGAATCCTCGCTTTCCGAACCATCCTGCAGCATTTTTGTGTCGCAAAAGAAAAGAAAACCTGCAACCATGAGCAGACCCCATATGTTTCAGCGGCAGTACCATTTGGTCACATTTCTCGCTTTGTAATTTCGAAACAAAAGAAATGACGCAACATGTTATTGCAGATTACATTAGTTCAAGTGGCGCTAATTAACAATGTGCCTAAACTCGAGCGCTTCTTGTGAATTTTTAGTGCCGCCTAGGACAAAGATATTTGCCTCAAATTTCAATGATTTTCATTAAAAGGTTGACAAAATTTGAAACAGAAAAAACAGATATGGAGAAAAAAAGATCTCAACTTTGACCAATATTGTGCAATGTTCCGTTATTGCGATTTTTTGTCTCCCCATCGCATAGTGGCCATAGTTTGTAATAATTACTTATAATCGATGCTACTGACCTGCACTCTATCACTAAATATTTTTAGAGCCGTAGCCACAACCCTTTTTCTTTGGGACCTAACGAAAATGCGGATTCGGCAAAATTTGCAGAAAGCACTTCTGAATGACTGGGCGCTTCCATAATTTTTTCCCACAACACTATGATTGCTTTCGTTTTTTTTTTTGGCACTCAAGCAGCAAAATATTTTTTAATCAAAATTAAAAAAAAAAGGTCACCGGACATGCCCAGCCGACCTCAACCCTTTCAGACGCCAATGAGTTGTGTTGATTGAAAACTTACTTTCACCGCATTTCTTACATCTTCAGAATAATAAAAAGCTTACAGCTGCACGATAGTTCTATAGTCAGTTTTATCAAGTTTACAGAATGTGGACTCCATGAGAAAACTCACTGGAGGAATGTCAGATATGCGAACATCAACTATTTCATGTGTACCAAGCTTGAAAGCACCTATCCAGCCACTCGAAAATTATGACTGGCGTAACACATTGTGAAAAACGACGAAAGACGTAACTCACTACATACAGTGACATACTCACCACCAAGCAAAATACCCAACCATCTACCTTCATACTCGCTTTACGAAAACAATTTGCCTGTGTAATTCAAACTTGCAGCACTATTTCAATCAGAAGCATTTCAATATGTACGGGACACATTTTAAATATTCCTACTTTAATCAATGCTTTGCTGTTGATGCGCTATGTTGGTGTACGCAATTGTGTACATAGCGTCTGAAAGGGTTAATTGAACACACCCTGTAGATGACTGATAGAAGTCCCTCAATAAATGATCCCATGCAGCTTACATGAGCTGCGATTACAATTAGTTACAAAGCAAAGCACAATTGCGTTTTTGTAGTGTTTAAAATAGATCAAGATCAAACTGTACATACTAATCTCCTCCAATCAAAGGTCGGCTCTCAGTACTGTTTTGCAGAATGCAGCAAGTGCTGCCTATAACTTTATTGTACAGATTTATAAATAGGATTCAGATTTTCATATTAACAGCAAGCATCATTTACACTATGCTAACAACAATATAACTCAAAGGTGCACACTCAGCATGCTTTACCAGACACCTTAATCACTGTAAGCTATTTCCTATAACTCAAATGAAGCACACATTGTACAAAATTAAACCAATTTTTATTTCAGTACAAAAGTAATACCAAAAAGTTCCAGGCTAGGTGCCTTTGTCAGCATCACTTTTTGCCAGTAAGCTTCTCTTGTGCTTTCCTTGAAATGGTCTTGCTTGTACCACTGAACTTCTTATTGTCGTCCCTTAAAAAGAGAACAAAATACCAGTGTAGAAGCCTTGACATAAGTGTAGCTTAAAGAGGTCCTGAACTACCGCTGGGCTTGGTGAAGGAACACAGTATGCGGATAGCATATGCTGCTGTGCACATCTCAGCCAGATTTTGCAGTCGTGCTCAGCGCGTAGAGCTCACAAGTGGAGCGCGAAGTCACTTTTTCTCAAACGTTCTCTTTTCAAACAAAGCCTTCTCCTAACCCACTTCGAAGCTGCCGGATGCTTCCATATGTCATCATATGAAAGATTACCATAGACGGCTGCTATTGGCTGATAGCTAACATCAATCAAGAAAGGTGTTTGGATCATTTGCGCTGCTTCTGACTGTTACTGCACATATTTCTTGACGCATTAATAAACAAGCTGAAGTAAGCAAAAATCTGCATTTATAATTTCGATAAGAATTACATACTTCTCGAAGATGCCTACTATCGATAGCTTACGCAAGGCCGTGGCCACCCACGTAAAAATTAAACTATGGCCACACTGCTTATCGGTGTCGCAGCCTCATCTCACTAATTTCAATTAGTCAAACACTCAACTAGCTTCGAACCACCAGCGCATGTTCCCTCCTGGCTAGACGCCTTGGCAGACATCGCTTCGTATTGAGCTAGTGGAAGCACGTAAAAATGCGCAGTTCGGACGTGGCTACTATCAGTCGTGCAAACTGGTGCTGGACAAATCTTCTCTGCATCACTAAAATGGCCAGACTGGAGCATGTAAACGCGAGTCCTCCAGCCCTGTCATGCACATAGCAAACGTTGCACGCAGTTGCATGTAGCCGTGTCGGCTGTGCTCACTGCGGCAGGTTGAGGACAACTGTGTGCTCTGAGTGGGTTGGTCTCTGTAGGTGACACGGCTCCAGGCACGTGGCAAACTGACCCAAACACCAACATCTGACTGGAACAGGTCACCTGCTTCCAGAGTCGCACACCTTCGAGGTGTGTCGCCATCATCGAAGCTCATTATGTTAGGAATCCTTTCAACATGAGTCCGCAGTGCTGCATCCATCGCTTACCCGATGTGAGTGCTGCCGACGTACTAGCATGAGCGAACATAGACATTTCGTTCCACCCTCGCATATTGTGTGATTGCCGTAGAGATAAGTGTGAAAGGAAAGGTGTTACTTGCCACTCAGTGTGAGAAAATGGCCACACGTAGCTATCTAGTACAATGTAGCACAGCAAAGGGATGAGACACCGTGACTCAACCACAAGTTGAGGCATAGCCTGCTAGGCGCCAAAATCAGAAGTAGTGACGTCTACATGAACATCCAAAATCTAATTTGAACTGCACGCTACAGTGACGTTCAGTAGGTGGAATGTTGTGGGCATGCCCCACTAAGCTGTAGCCTTCACGGTGCAAGGCATTGAAGAAGGAGCACCGTGAAGGGGATCAAAGGCGATCTTTGATTGCCAATAACTCTGCTTCCACCAAACGCATTGAATCACTTTTTGTGGCAAAGTATTTTGGATATAGCCTATTTTAATGTCAAATGCGTTTTTTGATTGCAATAAAAAGTGTTTCTGGGCTCTTTTAAAGTTGCAAACTACATGGTCTACAATTGTACACAGTGCTATTGGAAAAAGGTTTTTTTGATGCTGTGCCTGCTTTACATACATAGTACAGTATATTATACAGAAAAAGTAATATTAGGGCATAAAATATGTTGCAACCATTAATTACTGTGATTCTGGTGGTTGCCTTCAGAAGAAGGGAGCTTAAATATATTTCAAGGAAACTCTTTTGCTATAGCACTTTCAGGAGAAGTATAACTGCTTGCTGACCACTAATTATCAAAATGCTGAGTTCATACCAGTGTTTTATGCAATGCATTCGAAATTCCTTTAAGATAGCAAAGATGAGAAAATTATATTATTTCCTCTTTATTGCTTTTACCACAAGTCATGCACTTGAAAATAGCTTGATGTAATAATTAGACAAGTAACTATGGAAATTAGACTAATTACTTTTTTAAATTGACTGATCCCTATGAAAGAGTTGAAGCAGTGCCCCTCCGATGAACTCGTCACCGTTTGCAAAAATGAAAAAATGTCATGCGGCTAATTTTTGCAGCGTAATGATTTCCAGCCAATTTAATACAAAGAAGTGAAACTAAACAGTCGAAGAGTGCAACTGTCACGCCCATAGTTGACACCAATGACTGCTTGTGCCTCATCATTGGGTGAGCATAAAGTGACCGAGATTGCAGTTTGATAAGGATGCTCAATTGATGCTCACCTACTGGTGGGGCACAAGCGAACACATCACTCATGGGCGTCAATACTATGGGCTTGACAGTTGCGCTCTTGTTGTTGTGTGAAATTGGCCAGAATTCATTACGATATAAAAATTAGCCGCGTCAACATTTTGCACTTCTGGAAACAACTATGAGCTGATCGCACGACGCTCTTTTTTCAAGTTTTCCGTTGGGATCAAATGCATGGTTCTTTCTGTTAAAAGGATAATTAAAATAAATTGCATAACTACTTGTATAATTACTACATCATGTATTTTCAAATGTATTAGTCTGGTTAAAGCAATCAAGATGAAATTTAATTTTCTCATCTTCCCTATTTTTAAAGTACTTTCAATACATTTCGTGGGACACCCGGTATAATGCAGTGCAGTTCATAAACAATACAGTATCACGTTAATCTACCACTTTACGCTAGTAAATTATTGTATAATTTCAGATACAGTTATGTTGAAAAAAACTGAGCATCAAATGAAATAATGAAAATGAAGTTCTCCAGCCAACAAAGTGAGCAGGCCAAGTTTGTAGGTTAACAGGAAAACAAAACAGCGTTAAAAAGGACAAGAAAAGACAACAAAAGAATCAGAAAACATGAGCGCTATACTCACAAATAAAGGTTGTATACCTTTATTTGAGTTTGTAAAGGACCCTAAGCATGACTTCAAGCAGCTTAAAAGGCTACTATTGATGCAGGTCATGAAAGTGGATGCCATATAATGTTACCATCAGGCTGCATCTGCCAAAAAACGAATCTGAAGCCTTTTTGGTTTCACCACACACCATTGGTTTCACCACACACCATTTCATTCACTGTTCAAATGCTAATATAACAGCTTTACAGCTAACAGTGTAATAGTACTGTTTCACACACACACACTTTTGTAGACCATTGAAACCAAAAATAATCCACGAGGCTGATTGGCTCCTTTGTGCAAGCTAGCAGAAGGAGGCAATAGAGCTAGACGACTTCAGTAGTCTTTGAAAGCGCAAATGTGAATGAGACAAAACTTGTACTACACAGTTCATTTTATACCCAATTGTAGGCTGGTGCAGAGAGAGAGCTCCTGAGCTCAGGTGCTGTTAGTGGTGTATTTTTTGGCACTGCTTCAGTGATAAGAAAGCCAGAATGATGTGCCT